>NW_025113173.1:3832449-4134713 GCF_010416935.1 Polistes fuscatus | reverse complement strand
GTATAACATCTTAATCTGAATTCTTTATAGTCACTTAGAAAGTACAAAAATACAAAAAGAAAGACTTAGAAAGTACAAAAGTACAAAAATTCTCAATGAATCAAATAACAAATAAATCATATTTTATTATAGCAAAGCCTTCACTTACAATATTACATGTTACAAATAAATCAAATACACCGATAAGAAAAATCCTGAAAGGGTCAAGATTAGAAGGTAAACATCGTAAAAGCAATCGAACACGTTGCTCCTATCTTTCATTCCTTTCTTTTACTTTATTTTTCCTAACTCGCTTACTCTCGAGCACGCTTTTTCCACGTTTCCAAACTATCCTTCTCTCTCTTTATCTATCTATCTATCTATCTATCTATCTATCTATCTATCTTTATCTATATCTCCGTCTATCTTTTCTTCATGGCGTATTGCCAGATAAATCGTGCAATACCGTTTTCCAAAGCTGTGCGTTTCCGCATCGCCGGTATCGAACAAAAATCGTCGTCGGTTCTCTTTTCTCTTTAACTCAAAGTCTCGATTCGACGACGCGAAAATTGGGACGATTTCGAATGGGAAGGCTTAAAAACCATTCAAAAGAAATAAATCGAACCGTTGCCTTCATTCTCAGCCCGTTGAATTTTTTCTTTCAATTTTCACGTACAAAACCGAATCGATTATTTCCGTCCTCCTTTTATTTCCTCTATCAACCTTTTTTTTTTTATTTCTCTTTTATTCTATTTTATTGTCTTTTTTCATTCGACCAACTTATTTTCCGATTATGAGCTTGCAGCAAAGCGAAAGGGTGCTTTATCAAAATATTCCAATTGAGATATATTATCATACGTCTACAATTTTTTTTTGTAAAACTTCTCTCCTACTTTTTCTTCTACTTTTCTACATCTCGAAATCGTGCGATCTTTCTTCACCTAGCCGTTATTTCGCGTTTCTCGTGGGAGAACAATTTTACTGGTTTTATTAAAGTCGTCGGCACGATCTCTTTCTCTTCTTCCACCCTTCTTCGAGAAATTGCCTCGCGTAGAGATGATTTAAATAAGGGGCGAATCCAGTAAACGTTAATCATGCCACTTGCCGTGGAAATTGATACGACCTTGCGAATAAAGAGACGAACTCGAGACCTAGCTGCGATGAATTTTCCAACATAATTCATCGAACAAAGTCTAGAATTAAGTCTAACGTTTTATATATATATGCCCCACCCACATACACACACGCACACACATATAACGAATAAAAGAAAAATAATATATCCGTTTAATATTTAAAAGAAACTTTGATACATTGTGTTTTTCATTCTATCTTTACTTTTCTTTTTTCTATTCTTCAGAACAAAGTCTAGAATTAAATCTAAAGAAAAATAATATAAATATAATAATAATATAAATAATAAAATAAAGAAAAATAATATATCCGTTTAATAATATTTAATTAAATTAAATATTAATATTTAATTAACATTGATACATTGTGTTTTTTATTCTATCTTTACTTTTCTTTTTTCGATTCTTCAGAACAAAGTGTAGAATTAAGTCTATAACATTTTCTATATTGAGCCGTTTATTTTGAAAGTGGCCTAACTCATAACCTTAAATTGAGATATGTAAGATTGTTGCGTTTCAAATGCAAATCAAAATACGTAAGAATACAATGAGTTGGCTTAAATGTATATAAAGGTGTTCAATTTACAGTTCCTATTAAAATAATGGCAATTATTAAGTGAATATCTGTGTTTTCTTACCGAGCAATGGAGTTAGGCACTTTCAAAATTAACAACCAGATTCGTTATAAATTTGAAGGAACCGACGTCCATCAACATAATTTAGATGCTTCAAATTACGAAAAAACAATACTTATTTATTTTTTACATATCTCTATAACACTGAAAACATAAAGTTATGCGATTGAAAAATAGTTTACAAACATAAATTACAAACAATTTTCTACATCACAATTTTGCGTATGTGAAAGGGATTTAGAAATCATGATGGTTCCGGTGGTATATATCGTAATAAGTCAATTATGTCCTTGAATGTTGCGGTTGTAAGTTGTCTATATTTTTATACAGTGGGTGTCAATACAATATTTGAACTTTCTTGGTCTACCCCGACGTGGTATTAAATTCAGGACTTTCAAATTTTCGTTCTCATCATTGATGTCTTATAGAAAATCTTGTCATGTTTGACAAAACGATCCAACATATTTTTAACCAGTTTTATTTGTTCTCCGTTAGAATTCTTGACCCCTTTTAAAAATTGCGTCTTCAATAATTTGTTGATACAAAATCTTCTTGTCTCATTCATGTACAATAAAGTTATTACCTTTCCGACACTTTTTTGATAATATTGTAATACTCTCGGGGGACAAACAGTAAATTATTTTTGTTTAATGCCATTTCTACACACCAAAATCTCTACTCCTAATGGAGTTAGGCCACTTTCAAAATAAACGGTTCAGTGATTCAACTAACTGAAAACTGATGTGTCCAGAATTAGCGTATTTACTCGGAATATAAAAAATCTTAAATGCTTTATTGATAGATAATTTGAAGCTGTACATGTTACCGTGGGTAACCGGAAAAAAATGAAAAATGGAGTTAGGCCACTTTCAAAATAAACAACTCATATATATATGCACGATATACACACACACATATAAAAAATAAAAGAAAAATAATATATCCGTTTAATAATATTTAAAAGAAACTTTAATACATTGTGTTTTTCATTCTATCTTGTCTTTTCTTTCGTCTATTCTTCGTATTTTTTATATTTTCTTTCTATCTTGTTTAAATTATGAACGTTCGCGATTGGAATTATTATTATTATTATTATTGTGATTATTACCGTTATCATCATATTTCTCGAGAAATTATTACTATATATAATTTACACACGTGAATGTTAAATAAAGTTCATTTCATGAAAATGTATACTCTCTCTTTCTCTCTCTCTCTCGCTCTCTCTTCGATTACGTTGAATAATAATAAAAGCGTATATAATTTATGGAACGAACGAAAACCGAAGAGTGTTTCTGCAAACAAAGAGACTCTTCTGTATTATAATTTCGAGAAAGTTCGTCTATAATTCTCGACTGTTATGCCATCCCTTTTAAGGATCACTTTTCTACGCTCTAATTCTGTATAATTATAACTAAAAAAAAACAAACAAATAGGATAAATAAAATGCATCCGAGTTGTGTTACATTGCATAAGTAGGAATACATTTTTTTTTTTTTTCAAATGTTTTATACGAATTTTGATACGTCATACGTTTAAAGAGTACATATTGCTTTTTTCCATTTTCCAATGCTATTCAACATACTGCAATTGAGCTCTGTTTGTAAATAAGAGAAATTTCAAATACAAAAAAAATAATAAAAAGCACGATTAAATACGCGGCACGCCAATTGAAACGTTACCTATGATCATAAAAAAAAACAAAAACAAAAGAATAAAACGAGAAAATATAAAAACGTAAATAAAAAAATATAAAAAGAGAAAGATAGATAGAGAGAGAGAGAGAGAGAGAGAGAGAGAGGAGGAATACAAAAACGAGAACAAATATTCGTTTCGATTAAGTTGTTTTGCACATTGATTCTCGTAACGGAAAACATATGATAGTAAATTAGTACAAACTCAGCAACATTTACAGCTGCGAGATATATTCCATTTTATCCTATTGAATAAAACCGATACGAAATATAAGTTAAAATATAACAGAAAATTATTTGCCAATAGCTTTAAACTAATAATATCGTACACGTAAATGTATAAAATGTATATATTGATCTTGTATTCGATTGTATGTGTGTATGTGTACGACAAACGCAATGAAAATGTTTTTATTTACGATTAAATGCATGTAACTGCGTATACGATGATAAACTACAATAATGTTACTGTAAAACAGTGATCTTCAACTTTTATCGTTTCGAGGAATTTAGAAAATATTTTATTGAACCCTTTTTCAAACGCGACAGATGATATTAATACAATGTAATATATCTGAACAATAATTCGTGAAACTCTCTTGGAAAGGTTACGTGAAATCCCCAAAGTTTCGTGAAACACGGTTCGAAGATCGCAGCTGTAAAATATAATACATATACGTACTTATAAACTAAAAAATATTGCTGTAAGGATGATTAAATAATATATGAAAAAAGTATTGGCTGAGAATATTAATATAATAATTAAAAATTAAAAATAAATAAATTAATTAAAATTAATAAAATAATAATAAAATAAAATCAAATAAAATAAATTAATTAAAATAATATTAAATAGAATAATTAAAAATTATATCAATCAAAAATAGAAAAAAAAAGTACAAACACCCGCAATTAATTAATTAAATAAATATTAAATTAATTAAATAAATATTGTAAAACTTATATATAAGCCTACTAGTTACTATTTAGTTTGCAATAAACTAAACTATTAATATTAATTATAAAGAATTATATATTATATTAATAATTATTAAATAATATAATAAAAATGATAAATAAAATTGATATTTAAAGATCGAACTGAACGGTTAGAAATCCAAATAAGAACTGAAGGTTAAAATGATTCATATACCACATTAACAATGACTTATAAAATGAAAACAAAGGATAAGATAAACGTTACCTATTTTGGTCAACGTTTTAACTTTATTTCCAAGTACGAGAAAAACCTTGAGAAAAAGATAGACACACGTAATTATCGACGAAACAAAAAAGAAAAGTATAAAAAAATTGATTTCTAACGAACACACACATACGTCATAGATAAATGTATTATTAATTTCACGTATAAATAAGATTAACAATCGACGACGTGAAATAAAAAATTGTTAAATGAGATGTGAATGATAATAATCAACCTAATCAACGCTTTTACACAAAATATAATCTCAAACGAAATAAAAGGCAAACAGGTATTCATACCTGAAACGCACGTGTACACACGCAGGTACACTTTAACGTAGAATCGAAGTTAAAAGAAAAATGTCATAAATTCAACGAAATCCAACGAGTCTTCTTCTTCGTTTCCACCACCCACCACCACCACCCACTACCCACCACCACCATCATCAGAGCTTCAAAAACTTTTCTTTTTCCTTTATCGAGGATGAGGAAAAATACGTTTGGTATCTAACTTTTCGAAAAAGGTCGGTGGTGGTGGGGAGGGGGAGGGGGTGGGGGACCGAGATGAAAACCTTGTAAAAACTTTCGCATCGCTGAACGAAAATTGTAAGATGCGAGAAGGAGGAGAAGGAAAGAAGAGTAGTAGTAGTAGTAGTAGACAAAAAAGAATGGATGGATGAATAAAAGAAAAAGAAAGAAAGAAAGAAAGGAAAGAAGGAAGATGAGAACGTTGAGCAGCATCGTGGATAACTCGTCTCGTTTCGCCTGTCCTTAACCATCCTCTTTTCGTTTCTCCCCCTTTCTGAAACTTCCTCCTGCACGTTCAAACTCCTGGATGAACTCGCGAACTATCGAATCGAATATTTCGTCGAGGTTACGTACTTGACTAACGCTTTTACGCGACTCCATTTTACCGAACAAATATTTCCTATCTTTCTCTTTCTCTCTCTCCCTCTTTCTTTCTTTCCCTTTCTCATTCTCTCATTATTACTATTTTCCTCTTTCTTTTTTTTTTTTCTATATCTTACCGTAATTTCTCACTTTTTTTCTCTTATTTTATTCTCTTATTTACTCTCACAATAGTATACATTTTTTTTTGCACTTTTTTGTTTATTATTCATTAATTTGTTTCATCCTTTTTACCAAAATTTAGAAAAAACATTTTCCACGTCTCCACCCTTTTTTTTCTTATTCATTTCGTTTACACATGCATTACGTGTTCACGTCTATGAAAAATGAGGGGTGGAGGGAGGGAGGGGAAACTATCTTTGTCACCCGACTTTGAAAACTTATGAAATTCCAGCGAATATTAATAAAACTATGACAAGATTCGGAGTTCTCCTTCCTATTCCTTTATTTCTTCTATATCTTTCAATACGTATTAGAATTCACTACCCCTTTCTCCCTTATTCCCCTCAACCCCACCCCAAACTTCTTCAACTCCAACCCCACTTCATTCCACCCCCTGCATTCATCCCGTTCATTCATCTCGAAAAGTTTTACGATTCGAGAGTTGAGTTTCGAAGAAGATTAAAGCTATTATCATTCGAAGATCACGTTAAGATATCTAATAGACAAACTTCGATATTAATCATACTTCATCTCTGATATGTCTATTTCGCTTGTCATCTCGTTCGTGTAAGTTAACTCGACAAATTCGTGGAATATACGAGATAATTACGATGCACGAATGAGAAACAACTTCTAATGACACTTACAATCATCTACAGAGAAGGGGAATACGAATAAGCAAAATATACTGTGAGTATGATAAAGATATGTAGGATTCGTGAAAAAATTGGGCCGTTGGACAGACTGGACCGGGACTCGAACCCGGATCTTCCGCTTTCCGGGCGACTGCTCTTTAACCAATTGAGCTATCCAGAGCCCACCGTCCAATCTCCTCACGAACGCCTACTTAAGTGTTTGGCTTGGAGGTGCTCGCATCCCACATTCTACCCCCCCCGCAACTACATTCGACCCCGAATGTTCGTCATTTCGACATCTTATAAATCTTTTTCAACGAACCGACAAACCAAAAACTGTGTCCAACCTCGATCTTTAATACAGACTTAACCAACGCTGTATAACTTACACGAGGGTGCTGCACACTATTTCGCGCGACACGAAAATTGTCAAAATATTCCCAACCTCGATCTTTAATACAGGCTTAACCAATGCTGTATAATTTACACGAGGATGGAAAACCTCTTCCCTGAACGCATTGCTGTCTAAAGGCCGTCTTGCCTAGTTCCCCAGCCAATCGTTTACGTCGCCACTATACGTCTTACGTCGGCCTAACCTCTCTTTGATAGATGTTCAATTAATTATTTTTCCCTAATTATTGCCCGGTCGTAGAAGTGTGACACGAAGCAAACCTCCATCCCGGCTGAGCCCCCAAAATGTAGGATTCGTGAAAAATTGGGCCGCTGGACAGACTGGACCGGGACTCGAACCCGGATCTTCCGCTTTCCGGGCGACTGCTCTTTAACCAATTGAGCTATCCAGGGCCCACCGTCCAATCTCCTCACGAACACGCCTACTTAAGTGTTTGGCTTGGAGGTGCTCGCATCCCACAGATATAAAATAGAAATAGAGAATATATTACTATTCGTTAATCTGTTTCATCCTTTTTACCAAAATTTACAAAAAAATATTCTTCACGTCTCCGTCCACCCTTTTTTTTCTTATTCATTTCACATGCACTTTTACACGTGCATTACGTGATCACGCCTATGAAAAACGAAGGATGGAAGGGTGGGGGGGAAACTATCTTCGTCATCCGATTTTAGAAACTTATGAAATTCCATCGAATATTATTATTAGAGATATATAATATATGTGTGATTATTATTATTATAATTATTATCGTATATTTTGTTGATCACGTTGTTTATGTTGTTTATGTTGTTTATGTTGTTTGTGTTGTTTCTTTTCTCTTTTTACGACAAACGCGTGTGATTTTCTAAGATCGTAGTGCGTTGGTGTGGTGTGGTGTGATGTGTTGTGGTTGTCAACCCGTGAGCGAGATAAATGAGCTAATTTTCCAAGACTCGAGAGACAGTGACGGTGATATTGCAAGATAGACTCGTATCTTTCCTACTTTCTTACTTTAGATGTTATTGATCATGCTTGGAGAACCACGTGGAAAAGTTTCATCGTTCTAATATATTTGAATCATTTAATAATACGTTATTAAGAACGATGAGATGTATTGTTAATCATTTTAACAGATTAAATGTTACGAAAAGTGAAGAAAACAAAAGGGGGATCTTCTGTGAGTTTAAGCTAACAGAATTATTTAATTTCTTCTCTTTTTTTCGATATTTGATCGTAAAATAGTATTGGAAAGTTTTATTGAAAATAATATTAATATCGATTATAGGAAAATAATAAAAGAAGTTGAATTTAATAAGCAAAACGTTAGAAAAGTAAAAAACAATAAAGAAAGTGAGTTGCTTGTATATTTAAAATATGATTATATGGATCTATATTTTTATCTTCTTAAATATAAATAAATAAATTATATATCAAGTAAACATTTGATCACAATTTAACCATCACATGAGAATCCCTATTAAAAGAAGAAATATTTTTAATCAATTATACGTGAAAATTAAATACAATAGACATGTTCACATTTTTATCACAGGTAGATAACATTAGAATAAGAAAAAAAAGTACAAAAATAGAAAGAAAAAGAGAGAAAAAAAAGAAAGAAAAAAGAAAAGTAAGATCCTTATGTATTTTAAACAGGATTATATGTATCCCTTTTTTCTCTGGTTCTCCGTATTTGAGTAAAATATCCGAGGTAGAGCTGCTCGCACATGAACGTAGTTAAGGGGAGGATAAGGTAAAGAAGAAAAGGTAAGAGAAGGTTGAGGATGCAAACGGTGCAACGAGCCGAGGCCACAATTCCACCAACAGCAACAGCAGCAACGTTCTTCTTCTTCTTCTTCCTCGTCCTCGTCCTCGTCCTCGTCCTCGTCCTCGTCGTCGTCGTCGTCGTCGTCGTAGAAGCAGCAAAGCTACGGAAGCGAAGGCAAAATGCGAACGGCGAAACACGAAAGCAAGAAGAGAAAGGCGAGTGAATGCAACGCAAACGTTAGAAAAGGTAGTCTCGAGCAAGAAGATGAAGAGCGTGGGATAATATTATGCTTTCATTGGAGCACCTGAGTCACGTTAGCCGCGTGCTGAGACGCTGCTGCTCAACGATTTCTCTCCCTCTGCTCTTCCTACTCTTCTCTCTTCTCTTATTCTCTTATTTTTTTCCTCATTTTTTTGCTCCTACCATTGATTCTACCCTTCCCGCCATTTTATCACTAGTTATATACCTTTATTCGTTATTTTTAGATTTTTAAATCGTGTTAGACTAGACTGTAGTTTTTAGATACATTTTTAAATACATTTTGACTATTAAATTACGATTATTTTTTACGAATTTAAATCTTAACATATTAAACGATTGGTTTCTCTAAGCTAACCTCAAAATAAGTATTTCGTTGAAAATAATTGATTTGTTTTTTGGTTTCACTTTTCTTAAAATTTTGTTTCGTTACTTTTAGGTCATGCTAGATCAGATATTTTTAAATACATTTTTAACATTAAATTACGATTATTTTTTACGAATTTAAATCTTAACATATTAAACGATTGATTTCTCTAAGCTAACCTCAAAATAAGTATTTCGTTGAAAATAATTGATTTGTTTTTTGGTTTCACTTTTCTCATCATTTTGTTTCGTACTTTTAGGTCATGCTAGATTAGATACTTTTAGATACATTTTTAAATACATTTTGACTATTAAATTACGATTATTTTCTACTAATTTAAATCTTAATATTATACGATTGATTTCTCTAAGCTAACCTCAAAATAAGTATTTCGTTAAAAATAATTGATTTTCTTTTTGGTTTCACTTTTCTCATCATTTTGTTTCGTTACTTTTAGGTCATGCTAGATTAGATACTTTTAGATACATTTTTAAATACATTTTGACTATTAAATTACGATTATTTTCTACTAATTTAAATCTTAACATATTATACGATTGATTTCTCTAAGCTAACCTCAAAATAAGTATTTCGTTAAAAATAATTGATTTGTTTTTTGGTTTCACTTTTCTCATCATTTTGTTTCGTTACTTTTAGGTCATGCTAGATCAGACATTCATTTTTAGATACATTTTTAAATACATTTTGACCATTAAATTACGATTATTTTCTACCAATTTACATCTTAGCATATTAACGATTGATAAGCTATTGGATTTACAAAATAAGTACTTCGTTGAAAATAATTGATTTGTTTTTTGATTTTACTTTTCTCATCATTTTGTTTTGTTACATTTAGGTCATGCTAGATTAGATACTTTTAGATACATTTTGACAATTAATAAGCTTTGCATTGTCAACGCATTTTAACTGGTAACAATATATATACTTCGTTGAAAATAATTTATTTATTACATCACACTACTTGTCGTGATTTTATTGTTTTCATCATTTAATCACTATTATTTTTAAATCATATAAGAATAATTGTTATTTTTACGATAGATTAATTATCGTATTGGAAGCATTTCACACAATTTGTATATCTACGATTATATTAATTTATTTATTAAATAATATCGATCTCGAATGTTTTGGTATAATTCAATAATTACCGTTACACGTTTAATATTTATTTTCGATTCGAATTTTAGATGATATCACATTTAATGATTTATATTTCAAATAAAAAATTACACTCGCATTGAGAGAGAGAATTTAGATTTTAAGTTGCGATAATAATTTGATCAGAGTTAAATAATAATAACCATCGAATATTTTAGAAGAAATTAATAATCTTTGTTCTACGTTTAATATAACATTTCTATTCGTTATCGATTTTAATACGAAATTTTATTTGCCTATCCGATTAAAATGTACTTTAACGATAAAATAATGCTCTTATTGGAAGAATCTTGATAAAATATTGCGTTAATAATTTATCTGATAAATAACAAATATTACAAATAAGAATATCTCTCTCTCTTTCTATAATTCAATTATTATTATTATATTAAATTAAATATCTTTTATATATCCTATTAATAAATATAGAACACTTAAATCTTATATATTACTTTAATTAACAAATGAATTACTTTTAAACAACGATATTATAAATTTAAAGAATAACTTTATTAAAAAAACAAATTTAAAGTTTACATAAAAATGAAATGAAACAGACGACTGATTAAATCCAATCTCTCATTCTCTCATTGAAATCACTTCATTGGATCTCAACGATTGATAATTATAACAAATCCGCTTTCAACTTTAATCATTCATTCGTACAATGATTAATCTTCGAAAAGACAAAAACAAAAAATGTATTTTTCTAAATTAATACAAAACACGATTAAATAATAATAATAATAATAATAATAACAATAATAATACCCAACTATCAATCGTAATAAATCGCACGACAGTTATATCAATTCCTCACAAAAAAAAAGAAAAAAACAAAACAAAAAGAAACAAATCCACGAAACTATTATTCATTGGTTGACTTAACGTGTCTTACAGCTATTTCCGCTTTATCCTTGTAATTTCGATCAAAGGTTAGAGAAAAATGTTCGGACCTTTTATTTCCCTTTTATTTCCGCTCGATTCTTCGGATTCCTTTTTCTTCATTCGCCATTAGTCGCGATGACAAAGAACATTCCATTTTCGAAATATGTTCGTTCTTTAATAGAACGACAACGTAATCGTACTTCGTCCAACGTAATAACATTTTCTCTGTTTTTTTTTTTTTTATATGTAATTGTATCTGTTTGTGTGTACGCGTGTATATGTGTTTCCCTTTTTACTTTACCCTCGACATTTTCATTGCCCCCCCCCACCCCTCACCAACATATTCGATCATAATTCTTAGCTACGCCTATTAGATCACGCTTCGGTGTCCCTTTTGCACCAAACCAAGATTGCTTTTGGAATTGGAGAGAGGAGAAAGGGGAGAAGGAGGAGGAGGAGGTGGTGGAAGTAAAGAGAAAAGGGTAGAGTAGGGTAAGTGGGGAGGGGAGGGGGGTAAAATCGTAATCCTATGCGAAAACGTGACGGTGCGAAAATTTATCTGCTTGGTCGACGAGTCTCGAGCTTACGTTTATCAAAGACACGCTTTATCCGTACAAATGAGAGCGAAGCAAGATGGTGCATTTTCAAAACCCGAGGAAAAGGTCCCTTCCTTGAAAATCTTCCCCGAATTATCCCTTCCATGGATTATTTTAAATTACGAGTTACACAATGGTAACACCGTACGAGGTTATTTTCTATAATATTACTATAATTTACTTTTCTATCGATATTTATTTGATTTCATTTGATTTTATTTTATTTTGAAAGATAATGTTGAAAGGAAATCAACATTTTTACGAGAGAATTTGAATAGTATTTTTATTATTCTTTCTTTTACACGGATTTTCAGGAGTCCCATTTCTTTTACCATCGTTTGAAAATCGTCTTGTAATTTATACGCATTATAATATATTCATTTAGTTGATATAATACGAAATGGAAATATCATTAATTAACGAGATAAAATAACATCCATATAAAAATAATATTAACGAAGAGAGAGTAAAAAAAAAAATCAAATACATCAGACATTACTCGGCTTGAATTTTATAAGAAAATTTTAATTAATAGTAATTACACTCTTAAAAAAATAATAAATAATTAAAGACACATACATATATACACACACACACACACAAATGTGTATTTCGGTTTATTTCGTGTTTAACACCGGTTAGAAACGGAAAGACGAAACGAGGTAGATAATATTATGGTTTCATCGAGGCACCCGAGTCACGTTACAGAAAAGGTGCTTCCAAGTCCACGCGTGCAACTCGCTTTGTTCCACCATTTTACCAGATTGCACCCTCAAGGATTTAGCCGAGATCCGATTCGGAATCCTTCTCCGAGAACGTATCCCCTTTCTACGCTAACGCTTTTTTCCTTTTTAAACCTCTTTTCCTAGGTAGCACCGGCACAACCCCCAGGATTCGATATTACGAACGATCTCACAGATATGATGATCCTACGAATATAAAACTTATACTTTTCTTCCCTTTCTTTCATCCGAACTCGATGTTATCTTATTTTCTTCTACTTGTTTTACTAAAATTCAGTAAGAAAACGATCCTAGGAATAATTGAGACTACTAATCACTGTGAATAATTATTAATTAATTCAAATTTTAATAGAGAATTTTTTTCATTTTATATTAATTTATTTTAGTTACTTTATAATTTTTATTTTATATTATCATTTAATATTTTTAATCGTACATGAAATAAAATTAAGAATTGATTTTTGAAACTCTTAATCACTGTGAGTAATTATCACGTAATTCAAATTTTAAAAGAGAATTTTTTGATTTTATATTAATTTATTTTAGTTATTTTATAATTTTAATTTTAATATTTTTTAATTTATATTTATCGTTTTAATATTTTTTAATCGTAAATAAAATAAAATTAAGGATTGATTTTTGAAACTATTAATCACTGTGAGTAATTATTATGTAATTTAAATTTTAAAAGAGAATTTTTTTGATTTTATATTAATTTATTTTAGTTATTTGATAATTTTAATTTTAATATTTTTTTAATTTTATATTTATCGTTTTAATATTTTTTTATCGTAAATAAAATAACATTAAGAATTGATTTTTGAAACTATTAATCACTGTGAGTAATTATCACGTAATTCAAATTTTAAAAGAGAATTTTTTTGATTTTATATTAATTTATTTTAGTTATTTTACAATTTTAATTTTAATATTTTTTAATCGTAAATAAAATAAAATTAAGAATTGATTTTCGAAACTATTAATCACTGTGAGTAATTATCACGTAATTCAAATTTTAAAAGAGAATTTTTTTGATTTTAATTTAATATTTTTTTAATTTATATTTTTATCGTTTTAATATTTTTTAATCGTAAATAAAATAACATTAATAATTGATTTTCGAAACTATTAATCACTGTGAGTAATTATCACTTAATTCAAATTTTAAGAGAGAATTTTTGTGATTTTATATTAATTTATTTTAGTTACTTTATAATATTAATTTTAATAATTTTTAATCGTAAATAAAATAAAATTAAGAATTGATTTTTGAAACTATTAATCACTATGAGTAATCATTACGTAATTCAAATTTGAAAACAATTAAAATTATTAATATTAATCGTAAATAAAATATAAAATGAAGAATTGATTAGAAACTACTGATCACTGATCGAATGAATATTTTCATTAGATTCGATCGAATTAAACGATGCTTGAAAACCAACCACGAGAGAGAGAGAGAGAGAGAGAGAGAGAGAGAGAGAGAAGAAAGATTTTTTATCTTTTATATACACATATATACACACATATACACATATATATACTACTACAAACGTTTTTCTCAAACACAGCATCCGTTGGAGATCGTAGATAACGTCACGACGAGCGGGAACCATTTTTATTTGCATAAGAAGAAATATATTCAACTTTTGTCTTTCTCATTCCCTCTCTATCTCGTTTTCCTTTCCCTTTCCCTTTCCTTTCCTTTTCCTTTTTATTCTTCATCTCTTTCTTTTTCCTATACCTTACGCGTATTACGAGGAAAATAAGTAGAGAACGACCAACACAGAAGAAGGCTTTCTCTTAATCTTTATGGATTCCGCTTCGTGATATTTTCCTGCTTGGGCGAGAAGAATTTTCAACTCTGTTCACGTAGAACCTCGACTTATTTCTCCCACATAATCGAGCGAACAGTGGTTTGGGCGGCAGTTGCCGTTCCCGTTGCCGTTTTGCAGTTATAGGGGAATGAAAAAAGAACAAGAAGAACAAGAAGAAGTAGAAGAAGAAGAAGAGAGGAAATAAGGAAGAGACGAAGAAGTAGAATAAGTAGAAGAAGAATAAAAAAAAGAATAGAAAAGAAAAGAGTGGTGGTAAGAGAAAAACGATAGTACTACTAGCAAGCATTGGTAGAAATAGGTAGTAGTAGTAGTAGTAGTGACTGCTGCAAGTAGTTGTGAAAGAAAAAGAAGAAAAAAAGATGCAGGAGGAGTAAGGGTGTGGGTGGGGAGGAGAAAGAGGAGGAGGAGGAGGAGGAGAACGCTTTCCTTTCCCGAGTGGCTAAACCACCTTCGATTTGTAATCCGGACAGAGACGCATACGCGTCTAGATTTACAGAAGGTTTTCTCTTTCTACAGAGAAAGAAAGATGGAGAATAAGAATAAGAATAAGAATAAGAATAAGAAGAGTGGTGGTAAAATAGGTATGGGGGAGGACGATGAAGAGGATTCGAGTATTGGTGAGCGAAGAGGGGGGTTTTGGAGATTGGAAAGTGGAATGAGGGGTGGAATTGAAGGAATAGTACACGCAAAGTCAAGGTAGTATAAAGGACGATGTTATGGATAAGTGGATAGAAGGATATCATGATAAAGGAGTACGTTAGTAGGAAGCGAGGGTGAGTTTCTTCATGTTGAAAATGAAGGAAGGTAGAGAGGGGGAGAGGGAAAAGGATAGTGGTCATGGTATTTCGATTCAAAGGAGCAATAACGGGCTTGAATACGATCCGTTTCTAACTTCACGGTCACTGAAATTCTCGAATTACGTTTCCCTCTTTCTCATTCGTCTCATATTTTTACCCCCTTACACACCTATACGTATTTATCTTTGTCTATTTCCCGTGTGAATGTGTGTAGGTGTATCTTCCGAACGGTTCCTCGTTTAACGGGAAAAATATTTTTCGTTAATCATCGATTTTTTGGCTGTTAACTTTGGTTGGTTGCAATGCAAGTGCAAAATGTTTTCCAGTCTTCGTGATTTTTTTCCCAACACCACCCCCACCCTAACCGTTTGATTGTAACGCCTACTGGGTTACCGTTCTCTTATTCGCGTGTGAATGTGTGTAGGTGTATCTTCTGAACGTGAAAAATATTTTTCGTTAATCATCGACGTTTGGTTGTTAACTTTGGTTGGTTGCAATGCAAGTGCAAAATGTTTTCCAGTCTTCGTGATTTTTTTTCTAACTCTACCACACCCTGCCCACCCCAACCGTTTGATTGTAACGCGTACTGGGTTACCTTTCTCTTATTTCTCTCTTTTCTCTTGCTTTTTGCGCAAATTCAAATTCTCCCGAATGGGGTGGGGGGTGGAGGAGGATGGATTCTAGCGTGCTTTCATGTTCAGAAGGTTGTTGCAACCACTGTCGTCGTCATCGTCGATACATTTACTCTACGAGAAATACACAACGCGTGGATTTCTACCAACCGCGTTACGGATAGTCGAGGATCGTGTAAAAATGCAAGAGAAAAATGTTAAAAATAAAAAGAAAAAATGAAGGGAAACAAAAAATATATATAAATGTATGTATGTATATGTACGTGTAAAAATAGAAGAGAAGAAAAAAAATAGAAATGAAAAATAAAAACACAAATATGGGAGGAGGATAAAAGAAATAAAGTATCCACCACCACCACCACGGAATTCTATCTTTGCTAGAATCGTCGCAAAGAAGATTAAGCGCGTTCTCGAGCACGTCGCGCGTTTCGCATCCTCTCTTTCTCTCTTTTTTTCCTCTTTTTTTTCTTCCTCTCCTTCTCTTTCCTATCCGAAACTCCTCGACCTTTTTCTTCCCTTTCACGTTTTCCTTTTTATTTTATATCCTCTCTCTCTCTCGTTTTTTTTTCTCTCCTCTTCTCGATCTCTCGAAAGTTTGCCCCTTTGGAAAAAAAAGAGAGAGAGAGAGAGAGAAAATATATATACATATTTTGTTGTTAAGTAAAATTTTGTATCGTGTATAAAAATATCGATTGAGTCGTACGAAAAAAGTTCGTGACGATTTGTTAAGATAATTTAAAGCAGAATACTTTTCTTTTTTTTTTTTTCTAATAAAATTCTTATACGTATGCAAGTATTTTTATTTATTTATTTAATAATATTTTATTGAGCCTAGAGCCTAGGCTCCCTAAAGGCCATTAATTACAGTATAGTACAATGTAATGTATAGATAAAACAAAACGGAAATTAAAATTATGTAATTATTATTAAACTTGTCATTATATTAGTAGTAAGTAATTTTATATACATATGTATTTGATTGTTTAATTTGTTTTAATGTTTAAAAATAATATTTAAAGTTAACAGTTTTGAATAATAAAAGAAGATAGAAAATAATTTGTATCATCAAGTTTATTTTTTCTTTTTTTTTTCTTGATAGATATGTTTACTCATACGTATTGGATTCTATTGAAAAAAAAAAGAAAAAAAAAAAAAAATACGATATTTAAAAAATATATAAAATTTCGAGATAAAACACTTATACACCTATACAATTCAATACGGATATTTTCTAAACCGGTTAAGAATTTTTTCAGTGCAACCGAATATATTCACGATGATTAACGAGTGCATATTTCGATAAAAATGAATTTGGTAAAATAAACGAATACGCTATTCTCATTGAAGAGGCTCGCGAAAAGCAGCATGAGAGGAACTTGCAAAAGGCAAATTGCAGTTACGCGAACTATTCGTTCATGTAAAGAGTAAGAGAGAAAGAGAGAAGAGAAGAGAAGAGGAAGAGAAAGAGAAGAGGAAAGGAATGAGGACGAATAAGGGTGGGTGACGTAGCGAACGGAAAAGGGGGTGGCGTTATGACGCGTAATTAACGACCAACGGATGACGTTGGCTGGATCGAACATAAACCTCTATGCATCGTCCAAACGGATATAAATTTCCATCAGAGGCCATCGTTCTCGTTTATCCTTAAATATCCTAACACGTGACACCCTATTCCTCGATTTCTCGTCTACCCTTTCGCCCTTCTTCCTTTATCTTTTTCGAATAAGTGTCTCGACAATGATTTTTTACATTCTCATTACAAAATGTTCATTTCTTATGCGTGTTCTTCTTAAAAAAAAGAAAAAGAAAGATTAAAACTAAACTGATGATGATAAAAAAACACATTACTGTAGGATTCGTGAAAAAATTGGGCCGTTGGACAGACTGGACCGGGACTCGAACCCGGAACTTTCGCTTTCCGGGCGACTGCTCTTTAACCAATTGAGCTATCCAGGGCCCACCGTCCAATCTCCTCACGAACGCCTACTTAAGTGTTTGGCTTGGAGGTGCTCGCATCCCACATTCTACCCCCCCGCAACTACATTCGACCCCGAATGTTCGTCATTTCGACATCTTACAAATCTTTTTCAACGAACCGACAAACCAAAAACTGTGTCCAACCTCGATCTTTAATACAGACTTAACCAACGCTGTATAACTTACACGAGGGTGCTACACACTATTTCGCGCGACACGAAAATTGTCAAAATATTCCCAACCTCGATCTTTAATACAGGCTTAACCAATGCTGTATAACTTACACGAGGATGGAAAACCTCTTCCCTGAACGCATTGCTGTCTAAAGGCCGTCTTGCCTAGTTCCCCAGCCAATCGTTCACGTCGCCACTATACGTCTTACGTCGGCCTAACCTCTCTTTGATAGATGTTCAATTAATTATTTTTCCCTAATTATTGCCCGGTCGTAGAAGTGTGACACGAAACAAACCTCCATCCCGGAGGGGCCCCCAAAATGTAGGATTCGTGAAAAAATTGGGCCGTTGGACAGACTGGACCGGGACTCGAACCCGGATCTTCCGCTTTCCGGGCGACTGCTCTTTAACCAATTGAGCTATCCAGGGCCCACCGTCCAATCTTCTCACGAACGCCTACTTAAGTGTTTGGCTTGGAGGTGCTCGCATCCCACATTACTTTATATCTAGTTTACTTCTTTAATTATTTATTAACTGAGAAAATTCTTAGAAGTAAGGAAGAGGTTGAAAAACAGGGAAAGAAACCTTTTCTTTTTAGATGAAATTTTATCTACGGTCGTTTATTTTTACGTTGTGGTAGTATAACTTAGGAAGAAATATGAATCATGATCTTCAATGTGATATTTAATTGATAATATATATATTAAGGTGTTTCATTTTTAGGCAATATTTTTTTGTCATCTGTTATACCAGAAAATCTCATACTTTATGGAAAATAAAAAATATTGCCGCTGGGTAAAAGGTTTTAAGTCGAATAGCGGCTTAGCTCATTCAAAAATTCGATTTGCCATTTAAATAACACAGGAAAACATTTTTCTTTGTTTTAATTGAATTTTTCACTGTCGAAAAATTTTTTTCGAAAAATCCTTCTTATAGCTTTTGAAGGAAATTAAATTCTCTGCAAAAATGTTCCTCATGGTCGAAACCGTACGACCAGTTATTTCGGAGTTATAGCGCGTTAAACATGAACATTTTTAAAAATAGAGATTAAATTCTATTTAATTAACAGTTTATTACATTTACATAAATAATTTATTTATATTATACATTTTAGGGCATGAACATTTTTAATTTAACTATTGTCTCGTATTATTCAAGCAATAGATAGAATAAACAAAAAATTAAGTTTCAGTAATTATAACGATTAATTAATAATAATATTAATAATTTGATTGCTTGAAACACATATATATATATATTATATATATGTGTTTATATATGAAAATGAAATACATATATATATTCTTCAGTAATTTAATTAAGATACTCGAAAATTGCCAAAGATTTTATCCGGTTATCTAAAATATTACATTAAACGTAACATCGTTTTAAATTAAGCACGAAAAATATGTTTCAAAAGTCAAGAATTTATATTAAGTATTATCCTTGAACGAAAAATATTCCATAGGAATATAAAATATCTTGGTAGATGAATTTTTAGATTGAAAAAGTAAAAAAGAATAAAAAACACGAATAATTGAAACGGAAGATAGTTTGAAGACATAAAAAAAAAAAGAACGGAAGTTTGAAAAGCACGAGTTAATGATCGTTAATAAATTTATTCGTCAAGGAGAAGGACTATTATAATAAACAATTTCAAATTAAATAATCTTTGTTGTTTTCAGCATATATCCAATTTCTCGATCCTTCTTATTCTTCATTTTCATCTCTACTTATCCTTATATTATCTATCTTCGTTTTGGGATAGGAAACAGGTTGGATGAAAATAGGGGAAAGAGAGAGAGAGAGAGAGAGAGAAAAGTGAACAAAGTCGTTCTTCTATCGTGGAAAATATTATCGTTCGCGGGGTGCCCTAGGGTAACGGCTGTGCACGCATAGTCGGCCAATAAGGGAGAAGAACGACTTTCAAATTAAGCGTTATAAATTTTAATAAAGGCCCTTTTGCTCGTTCGTTCGTTCATTCGTTCGCTGGGTTGGTTGCTTGCTTGCTCGTTCATATTCGGTAAAACGTGATGCTCGTGTTGTTATCTTTAGCGAATGAACTTACTTGTATCGTATAAACGAAACTATGTGTACGTGTAAACGTATGAGTGAGAAACAAAATGTATATGAGAGAGAGAGAGAGAGAGAGATACACACAAAATACCTTAATACGAGAAAGATGAACGTATCTAAGAAAAAAAGAGATAGAGAGAGAGTGCAAACAAATACAAATACAAATGTGTATGTATATTAAAAAAAAGAAAGTATGTATATGTGTGAGATGTATACGTGTGAATCGTAATAAACGTGGTTGATAGTTATTTGGTTCGTAAAAGGAACGCATCGTTGTAGGGAAGATAAGGAAAACGATCGTAAGCTATGAATACTTTGGAACAATTTAGCTAACGGACGAGAAAGAGAGGGGGAACGAGGGGGAGACTGAGGGACGGGGGGGGAGTACACGACAACGATACGAAATCGATTATGGAGACATTAAAAACGACTGCGTTAAGTGCTTCTAACGTGTTATATACTTTAAACTGTCTGCCTATCTTATTTTATCTTTCTCACTCACTAACTCACTCACTAACTCACTCACTAACTCACTCACTTACTCATTCATTCAGTCTCTTGGAACACGTAACAATTTCTCTGAAGGTAGCACACCTTTTCCTCGACGCGTTAGGAAAATCCGGCTCCGTCCGTTTCGTTCCATTCCGTTCCGTTCCGTTCCGATCGAAACGATTATCACTAGGTGTGTATGTACAAGCACGCTTTAATCACCAAGGTGATTTATAGTCTCCCCGCACGCGAGGGATCAGAATCGAACGTGCTGTACGTGTGTTGCAAGGGTTGCACGTATGCAGTATGTTACTTGTCGTCTATATTTGCTAGCTCCGATAGGCGGAAACGTTCGTCCCGCGAGAGAGAAACAGAATGAAAATAAAAGAGAGAGAGAGAGAATCAAAATAACAAAAAATAAAAAAATAAAATACAATAACAACAATTGACACAAAGAAAAAGAAATGAAAGAGAGAGATAAAAATAGGAGGCAACAGTGGCTACCGAAAACACACAAAAAAATAGATAAAACGAAATAAAAAGGATAAGGCACGAGCGAAAGGTATTTTTTTGTTTGGAAAATTCGAACCAATTCGAAATAAGATAATTATTATTCTCTTTTCTTTTCTTATCGTTGTTTCGTTTGTTTTTTTTGTTCGTGGATGAACGTGCAATTTATTTTGTTAAAATACGAGAGAGACAACCGGTTGCATCTCTCTGTGGGAAAGTAAAAGTTCGAAATTAGAAAGAAGCGGCTTTTTTCGTTTCACTCTTAAATGGGTTGGACAGGTTTAACGTACTCTAATGCAAAATGAATGTTTATTGTTATCTATCGAACGTTTACTTGTATAAAAGAAGTGTCTCTTCCAACGAGATTTGATAAAGAAGAAGAAAAACAAAATACTAGGAGGTGGCAAAACAACTTGGGTCTCACGTTTTGCCACCGAGTTTTGGGAAGGAAGAAAAAATAATCTTATACGAAATGAAATGCTACCCTATCCCCCCCACCCCCACTCTCTCGTTAATGTACTTTCGACTTTTCAAAAGAAACCATTGACAAAATGGACAAAAGGGGAACGAAGACAGTCAGTCAGTCAAGTTAGGAGACAAAAAAATGAAAAAAGAAAAATGTGGGAATAGGAAAGAAAAGAAAAGATACGAGAAAATGAAACTACGACGGGGTTTACTAATTATGAAAACGCATGTGACTCGTGTAATGGACGACAAATAGCGGCGAAGTTATACGAACAGCTGAAAAAAAAAAATAAAAACAAAAAATAAAAAATAAAAAATGACAACTACGAAGAGTAAGAGAACCCAACGACGAAGTAGACGAAGTAGACGACGAAGTAGACGACGAAGTAGACGACGACGAAGGTAAGGTCGATGGCACACGCCCCTTTTCAAGCGTTCACTCGTAGAATTATCCCGGAACAAAAACACGCGAAAAAGAGAAGAAGCCTCGCGTTTGCATTTTCCACTCGCAAAGTTCAGATTCCCTGTACTTCGTATTTGCACGCATCGTTGACCCGTTAGGGACCTTCTCCTTCTAAACCACCCCAATCCCAAACCTACCCCATCTCGTTCCACCTCGCTCCGCCACCCTCTCCTCCCAACCCTTCCCCCCTCCTCCCCCCTTCTTTACCGAGACCGCACAATAAACAGAACTGCAAATGAGACTTTCTCTCTCTCTCTCTTTCTCTCTCTTTCTCTTTTTCTTTTTCTTTCTTTCTCCGTTCATTCGACGACGCAGTCTTTTCTCCTATTTGCTGTATTTTCTCTTCTTTCCTCTTTTCTCTTTTCCTTTTTTTCTTTTATTCTACCAGGTACCAGATTTTTTTTCCTTCTCATTCTTTCTTTACTACTTTTTGTCTTTCTTTTCCTTTCGGAGTTGATTCCTACGAAATATATAATATAAAAGTCGAAATTTTCTGGAAAATCATATGCACGTTCATTTATTCCTAAGAGAAGTTATATTTTTATTGGTCTAATATTTTGATTTGTTTCTCTTTGAAATTTATATTTACATATCTGACATATTAATATCTTATCATTAATTTAAAAATTTACAAATAAATAAGTATGTGATTTAAAATTTATATAAAATCATGTATAAGTAAATTATTATAATAATCATTACACCAAAATTTTCATTTCCTAAAGAATTCAATCCTAAAAGACTACAAATTAAAAAAATATCCCAAAATAATTAAATCCCTCCCCCCTTTTCCCTAAAATTCTAAGTAACGAAAGAGAAAGAAAAAAAAATACAACAAATAACATAACTCACAAGTATACACATACATACACAGTTTCTCTTTTCCTCTAAAACACAAGATTTGTTGCTCGTTAACGATAGCATGTCGTTAAAACGTTTGGCATAAAGTCTTTGAGAAGAATACGATCGAAGAACACGATCACTTTCTTGTATACCTTTGAACGTCTATTTTACTAACCCATACATACATATATAACTACACATACACACACACATATTCACTTTTAGTCCCACTTCTTCATCTCTTCTACTTCTACCGAACCGATTCAACTACACCCTTTCCGTATTTCTCTTTTCGCGGGTAGTAGTAGTACCCCTCATCCGAAAACAAGAAATATATGCTAAATTTATGCGGCTCCAACGATAAATTTGCATAGCAGATACTAGGTATTCGTAGCCGTGGAATAGAGCAAGCTGTGCAGCTACGATAACGTGAAAGATCGTCGGCCGTTCTACGTACACACAGATACATACATTCATACATACATGCAAACATACGTACGTACAAACCTTTCCACCTTGCTTACGTATCGCATATAAGTAAATGTATAGGTAACTCGTGTGCTATACTTTGGTTAACGTTTCGAACATAGTCTTATATACCAGTGCTCAATTCTCTTCGTGTGTATCTATTACTTACTCTCTCTCTCTTTCTCTTTCTATGTCTCTATCTATCTCTATCTTACATTCTATTTCTCAAAGCCTCTAACTCTATTTTCTTCCTGTCTCTAAATTATACTTTTTTACTCTCTCTCTTTCTCTCTCTTTCTCTGTTTATTTCTCGCAGGCTGTAATTCTAAAATCTTCGTGTTTGTTAATATTTGAAATTATTTGAAATTATTCATTTTCATAGCATTTTTTGTTTTTTATTCTTACACTTTTACTTTCCATTTTGAAGTTATACTTCTTTTGGCGCGTTTGGGAAAATGTAATGGGAGTGATTTTGTTCCGAGCGTCTGTAAAAACGACACCATGAAGTTTGTTGGTGGTACACCCATCCAAGTACTAATTGTACTCAGCGCTGCTTGACTTAAATGATCGAGCGGGAACCACTGCTACCACAGCGCCATGACTGTTGACGCGTCAAATAATTCGATATATCTCTGTTATATTTAGTATGGACTGATATCTATATTTTGATATTTTTGTTTTGTATTCTTTCTTATATATGTAATATATCGATCGATTGAAAATATGTTTCCTTTCTTTTTTTTAAAAGTTATTTTTGAAGTTATTGAGGTTATGTTTGTTTTGGTACGGCAAAGAAGTATAACTTCTTACGTGCGTACATAAGTACACACACCACTTTTTTTTATTCTTTCTTATATATATAATAATAATTATTTTTCTTTTTTAAGTTATTTTGTTTCTTTGAAGTTGTTTTTTGAAGTTATTTTTGAGATTATTGAGGTTATGTTCGTTTTGGTACGGCAAAGAAGTATAACTTCTTACGTGCGTACATAAGTACACACACCAGTTTTTCTTTTTTTTATATTTCTTATAAGTTTTAATATCCTTGAATTTTTCCTCTCATATTTTTCAATTTTATTTCACAATATATCTAACTCCTAATCCTCTTAGTATTTTTGATATCTCTCGATTTTTCTATTTCTTATCTTCTATTTTTCACTAACTTTACTCGTCTTAACGTCGTCTTGATTTCTCTTTCCTTTCTATTTTTCTTTTTTTTTTTTTTTTTTCTTAACAGCTCAAGACGATGAGTTTCACCAATCAAGAAAGAGAAACTTCAATTCTTCTCTAATCGTACGTGTTTCTCCGTACGTCCAACGTAAATCACTTTTATCGTTTTCCTTATATCACTTTTCGCTCAATTAAACCCAACCGTAAGCCGATTTTCTTTAACGATTCTTTCTCGACGACTCGAAAATGTCTTTTTTTTTTCTTTTCTTTTCTTTTCTTCTTTTTAATTGCAGTATTAGGTTAAATCGAAACGATAAATGATGCATTTTAATTATCGTTACGCAATAAATAAAATGGGAATATTCAATTTTTCTTCATATTTATATACGTTTCGCGTATTTTTGTTCTTATTCGGTTCATTTTTCTCTCTTTTTAAAATTGGATTAAAATTTGAAAAGCCCCCCCTGCCCCCTGTCGCGGTTTTCCTTTCGGAAAATTTATCTCAGAGCCATTTCGTTATCTCAGCGTAACGTCATACCTTATCCTTGGAGTTTGCACTCAGAAGAATAGAATTCTGACGCGGAATGGAAACTGGAAAGTAGCTTTCTTCCTTTTCCATATTTCTTATCTCACTTTCTCGAACGTGGGAAATTATTCTTGTGAAAATCAACGCGTGTATAAAAGGTTACACGTGCACGTATAATGTAAACGTGTATAAAAGAAAAAAATATAAAAGACAATAACGTATAGCATGAAAATGTGTATCTCATTTTGCAAAAGCAACAAATCCCATTCGTCCACGCAAATACACACACCCCCCACCCCCATCCCAGCTCTGAATCTTTCTAGTTTTCAGGTTCAGGGACTGCAACCATTTCACCTTGTCTACCACTTCCAATACTACTGCTATTACTATTACTACTATTACTAGTAGTATTTTAGTTCTACGGTAAAACGAGTGCACGTTGAAGATTGGCAAAGGCTACGATTTCAAGCTTGTACAGGATAGAAAACGATTTCGGACGTACGCGACGAATTACTCGATCGAAGGGAATCGAACGAACGAACGAACGATCGGCTGTTTCGTTTCGAACGAACAAAATCGAACAAAGCTAACCTTGATGAGTACTTCTCCTCCGATACGTGAAATTACCATCGAAGTTTAATGTTATTTTTACCGTCGCGATTTCTCTAATTTGTGTTCGATCGTTTCGAATCGAACCAACCCCCCCTTTTTTATTTTTTTATTCTACGTTGGCTACATTTTTATTTCAACGTGATTACAAATGTAGACGAACAAATTTATTAAATGTAATAATAGATTCTATTTAAGTTTAAAAAAAAAGATACATTTTGTATAGATTTTTATTTTACTTTTATTTATTAAATTATATTCGATAAATTGGAAATTACAATTCTGAATTTTATGTAATTTAAATTATATTACTTTTATAAGGGAAAAAAAGAACAAATTTATTGTTATAAATTCAGTATTGTGTTACATTAAGTAAACAATTTTTATAACATTAGCAAAAAAATGTACAATCATTTTGCTGTTACTGAATAATTCATAATATTTATTTTCCATATAAATATACCATATTAAATAAAAATACTAAACAATATTTAAATACATATAAATCAAAGAAAACTAATACAAAATTACAATATATCAAATTATTTCTAAAAAAGATCTAAAATACATCTCATACCAAATTCGATAATATAAAATGACTGATAGATAAAATGTTCAATGGAAGAAACGACAGAATGAAAGATCCTTTAGCAGAGGAATACGAAGTCATCTGATGTAAGTACCACGTTCACGTGGCTCTTAGGAAAACGCGGAATAGAACGTTATAGAAGTCCCCATAGTCGATTCGAAACTCTACCACTGGGCAGATACGAATTTCCTAAATCCAGACCTTTGTGTCCGCTTTCGTAACGGCTATCATCCCGAGAGAAAGAGAGAAATAGAGAGAGAGAGAGAGAGAGAGAGAGGAGTTTCCTAGATTCGATTTCGAGGGATTGCTCTGTCTCTCTCTTTCTAACATTGATTCTCTTCTACCTTTCTCAGTCAGTCTTCTCTGACCCATACACCCACCTTCCCCAATCCCCACCCACCCTAGCCCCTTCACCTACGTCTTCTTTCTTTCTCTAACTCGTGACAGGGCTCGGTGATATCGGTGCCAGGAACTCGAGTCACCGATTCGGTGTGAGCAGCAGCAGCATCCTTTTCTCTGTTCCTTTCTCTCTTTTACGAACGGCTAATGGCTAGACGCGTTTGATTACCGCGGATTTAACGGGAGTCTTTTCCCCCTAACCCCACCTCTCTCTCTCTCTTTCTATCTTTTTATCTTACTCTTTCTCTCGTATATCCGATGCTTTAGATTGCATTCACCCAGCAGCTCAGACCAAGCTGAATCCTTTCGTCCATTTTGCCTTCGCAGGGAAAACCACGATCTATTCTCCCCTCCCCTCCCTTCTCCGGACTGTTCGTTTTCTCGGTTTCTCATTCTATCTATCTATCTATCTGTCTATCTATATCCATCTAACACTTTACTCAACGATGCAGATTGTCTCTGATCTGGATTATCCTGCAAGTGTCCTTCCTCCTCCCACGCGTTGAACGATCGACTATCATCTTCTCCTTCTTTCTCTTCCAACACTAATTCTCACTCATTTCTAAAAACCCAAACCTATTTTGTTTCTTTCTAATCGCTTTACCCAACCCCCGACAAAATTTTACCTCCACGTAAATTTTTTTCTTGATATATGTATAAATATGAAGAGAAAATTTGTGCGTGCGAATACTTTCGTAATTATTATTTCTAATAGTTTTATCTTTGTTGAAAAAAAAAGAAAAAGAAAAAAAACTGGTGTGTGTACTTATGTACGCACGTAAGAAGTTATACTTCTTTGCTGTACCAAAACGAACATAACCTCAATAACCTCAAAAATAACTTCAACAAAAAACTTCAAAGAAAAAAAATAACTTAAAAAAGAAAATAATTATTATTATATATATAAGAAAGAATAAAAAAAACTGGTGTGTGTACTTATGTACGCGGGTAAGAAATTATACTTCTTTGGCGTATCGAAACGAATATAACCTCAAAAATAACTTCAAAAAAATATTAGATTGAAAGTATGAGAACATAAGCAACTAATTATTATTATTTATTTATTTAACAAAAAACAGAAAGGAAACATATTTTCAATCGGTCTACGCTAAATATAAAGGAGATATATCGAAATATTTTATGCGTCAACTGTCATGGCGCGGTTACAGCATTAGTTCCCGCTTCGATCATTTAAGTAAAGCGGCGCTGAGTACGATTAGTATTTGGATGGGTGACCCGCTTGAGAAAAAAACTTCATGGTGTCGTTTTTCCAGACTCTCGGAACAAAATCATTCCCCATTACATTTTCTTCAACGCGCCAAAAGAAGTATAACTTCAAAAAAAAGAAAATATCTGATAAAATTCGCGAACGTTCAAGATTTATTTCCCGTAGTACGAAGTAACAATCGAATCCGAGTGAACAATGAGAGAAAATTTGACGAAAGGGGCTGCTGCTGCTGCTGCTGCGCGCGGGATTGTGTATTCCCCCCTCCGACCCCCGTTCCCCGTACGAGAGAATATTGTTACCATTTTAGTCGTCGATATATTCGATCAGTCAAGTACTATATGTATCTTCGTTGAAAAGAAGAACGAGGAAGAAAGGGATAGAAAAGAATAATAAAAAATAAAAAAGAAAAACAGAGAGAGAGAGAGGAGAGAAAAGGGACTGTCGTTGACGTGGAAGGGCCGTGGAAGGGCCGTGGCTAGCGAAGAGAACGTACGGGATACAAGGGGGAGGGGGGTTGGGTGGTTGGTTCGAGAGGAATGAAGATAGGAAAACCAGAGAGAGAGAGAGAGAGAGAGAGAGCGTGAAACGGGGGCTAGGGGAGGGGGAGGGCCAGGAATGGGAAAAGGAGGAAGGGAAGAGGAGGAGGAGGAGGGGGTTGGGTCTCGACTGTATGGTTATTACCATCAATAATGGCAATTTGGTTTGCAAATGGCTCGAAACGCCGGGCAGAACCGTTCCTACCTACAATTTCCCTCCATTTTGCGGCAGGAGAGCACTCGGCCTCTCTCTCTCTCTGTCTCTCTGTCTCTCGTTCGCACAGTCGGCTACATTGAAATGCCTTGAGTCAACATTTGCCTACGCTCGCACAAATTGATTTTATTTAAATCCAAAGTACGACGGACGAAAGGCGCCGGTTTCGACGTACCGGGCCCCCCACTTAATTGCGTTATCGCGAATCTTTCAACACAAGGAAGAATGGAACGAAACTTTTTCGATAAGGAGGAGAATCGAAGAATCAGAAGGAAGGAAGGTGATATTTTTGTTGTTTGTATCGATCTAGTTTTTAAATATTATATAGATCGTCGAGGTAAGTTATCTTTATTTTTTTCTTATCTTTTTCTATCACTTTGATGACACACAAGGAAAGAAGAATTTTCTATGGAAATTGTATTGAAAAAAATTATAAGGTTATTGATAATTACGTATTGTAATTTGTTCATTTTATTTTTTGATTGAATTTCACTTTGAAATTGTTTTAATATTTGTTAGATATTTTTAGAAATGTTCTGAATATATTTTAATCATTTTTTTTATCTAAAACAATTACTTTTGATATGATACTAATGTAGATTGATATTGAATATTTCATTTCAATTTTAATATTTAAAATTATATCTTCCATTATTTGTTTCGTATTTCAAAAAAATAGGTTCGTGCGTAAGAAATGTTCTTTTACAAACGATTACATTGCATTCATACTAACTTAGAACAAAAATGAAAACCACATAATACAATTATATCCAAGTATTCCAAAGAAATTTGATTTCCAATGCAATATCGTACAATAATCTAAATTAAATAGAAAATACATCTTGAAATAAAGGATTGAAGGAGAAAATCGTTAAGAAATAAATAACTAAATCAAGAAAGAAATAAAGAAAGAAATAAAGATAGAGAAAATAAATAGAAGCGTTAAATAGATCGAGACGGTAAATCAGAAGAGGATTATAGCTAGCGGCCGGTCGTAGGTGGTTTTGCGGTGGTTTCAGCTTAACGAACTTCCAGAAGCGAACACGCCTCCGTCCCAATTTCTCGAACGGTCTCGAAAGGATAGTCGCCAGGCTTGAGGCTTAATAAGGTTAAAGGGAGCTTGCTGAACGTTGTAAAGGGAGTGACTGTAACGAACTAAACAGAGAAGGACTGACTAACACGTAAAGGAGAAACCGAGATAGAACCAAGAACACAGTGAGTGAGAGAGAGAGAGAGAGAGGTGTAAGTGCAAGCGAGCCTCGAGTTAATCTCACGTGTTGGGAATAAAGTTAGTGGCTTGCTCTTGTTTACCAGGTGCGACAGGTACAAGCGACGAACCCCATTTTCACCGTCAATTCGATCTACTTTTATCTACATCCTCTTCTATTCATCCTTCCACTACACCTTTTCTTTTGCTCATCCCTTTTATTTCTTTTTTTTTTATGAGTCACACCGATTAAAGAGATTTTCACGTGCCAGTTTCATCTCCTTCCTTTTGAATCCTTTGAAGTTATACGAGCGTATATATGCGTCCAGGGAAAGTTATTGGTGTGGACTGTATGGGATTCTTATTTAAATTTGCCAATTTGTTCGATCAGAGTAATCGAATTATTATTATTTTGATATTTAGATTATGTATATGCATTTCTTTTTGATAACGAAATCAAGAATATTTTCATCGAATTCACGTTAACAAAATGTTTACACAGCTTGGTAAAAGGGTCTTTTTTTTATTTTTTAAACCAATACATTTCAAACCTGTCCGAATTGAAACGTGGCTATAAGAATTTGAAACGATTCAATATAAAACTTTAACTTTATCCATCCTTTCGTTTCTTTGATATATTTTGTTTACTTTATCTTTTATTATTTTTTTTATCGATATAAAATTTTCAAGAGTACCTTGAAGTAACGGATATAGATATCGTAAATAAAAGTCATCATACTCTGTGGGGAAAGAAGGATCAAAAGAATTCGTAAAAATGGTAGTGAAAAAAAATTACGAGAAGTATTCTTTGATTTTGTCGAAAGAGAGAAGAGAGTATCGCGATGTTGGTTAAATGAAAAAAAAAAAAAAAAGAAAAAAGAAAATAAGTAGATAAGATAAGCCGCCACAAGCATCCCCTTCTTCCCCGTTCTACCCCTCCTCTTCTCCTGTCCATCGAAATCTTTTTGCAGGGAACACTCGAAACTCGATTTGCTCGGGCGAAGTTAACGCGTAACCCTCCTCCCTCCCTCCCACCCTCTCATTCTCTCTCTCTCTCTCTTTATCGCACGCGCATGCTTTACCATAGCTCTTGAAAAGGTTTCGATTGGCGTAGGGTGGTGGTGCTGATGGTGGTGGTGGTGGTGGTGATGGTGGTGGTGGCCCTCACTTCTCTTTTGCCGAGAAAAAGAGGAGGATGAACGAGGTTCGATGATAACTTCACTCGATATCAACCTATCCATGCAAACTTGTTCAAAAATAATCTGTTCGAGAGTTTTCCCTTTTCGTTTTCCCTTTTTTTTCTATTTTTTTTTTTATTTTTCATTCCCCTTACTCGGTTTCTTCCACTCCTTCTATCCACCCAACACAATCGCAGCAACCCCCTACACACACCCTTACTACTTTTTACATAAATTACTAACGGAAAGAGAAAGAGAGATAAAAATAATAGAGGATAACGATTGGAGCTTTTTGAAAATAATATCTAAGTCAAAAATATATATTTTCTTATTTTTACTTATCGATAATATTATCTTGAAATGTTTTCTAATTTTTAAAACTGATCACACGAGAGTAATATGTAAAAAAATATGTTTTATACAGTTTTAATATTTATCGAAATAAGAGAATAAACTAAAAAGTGTGTTACGTTTATTATATATTATACTACACAAACACATTATAAAGTGCAAAATCTAATTTCTTATTATTATATATTATATTATTGTACTATATTAAATTAAAAAGAAAGAAAGAAAGATAGAATGTGTGTGTGTCTCATAAATCACAGTATATTATATTATTTATAACTAAATTCATTTATTATACCGACAGACTGTAAAATAAGAAAAAATATATCTATCTATTCTTTTTTTCTTCTATCAATATTTATGGAAATATTATATAAATAAATTGAGATTAATTTAAAAAAGGTAATAGATTTAGATTAATATTTTTTAATTATTAATATAATAATAATAAAAAAGATTTATTTTAATAAAATAAAATAATAAAGTTAATAGATTAGATTAAATATTGTTTTCTAATATCGTGAGATTAGATTTATTACTTGGTTTCTGTATCTTTCTAAACAAAACGTCTTAGAACGTTCAACGTCTCATCTCGTCTCGTCTAATTCTCTCTCTCTCTCTCTCTCTCTCTCTGTCCCTTCATTCGGTCCTCTTGGCGATTCTCGACGAGTTTAGATTAGTTTAGTTTAGTTCGCAACGAGTTTCGATCCTGTCCGCGTCCGGCCGCAGTTCCGGCACGATTAATCCGCTGCACGACTCGCGTGGATTTATGGTTCGACCTGGCCCGATCATTTCTCTTCGTCTATGGTTGCGGATAGGTTCACGCACGCACCCTCTTTCCTCCTCCTCCCACCACCCCCTACCCCCACCCCGCCCTCCTGACTTCAACGCACGTCTATTTCCCATCGAGTTTAAGCCTTGAAATTTTCTCAACAGATATTTCTCTCTCAGCTCGTACCATGTTGCAAGACTCGTATATTTTTGAAGTTATACTTCTTTTGGCGCGTTGGGGAAAACGTAATGGGGAGTGATTTTGTTCCGAGCGTCTGGAAAAACGACACCATGAAGTTTGTCGGTATTTACGACGCGCGGCAAAGCGATTTCAAGTATACGGCGTGAAGTTGTCTTCTTTTCTTCTTCCCCCCTTTTTTTCTCAAGCGGATCACCCATCCAAATACTAATCGTACACAGCGCCGCTTTACTTAAATGATCGAAGCGAGAACTAATGCTGTAACCGCGCCATGACAGTTGACGCATAAAATATTTCGATATATCTCCCTTATATTTAGTGTAGACCGATTGAAAATATGTTTCCTTTCTTTTTTTTGTTAAATAAATAAATAATAATAATTAGTTGCTTATGTTCTCATACTTTCAATCTAATATTTTTTTGAACTTATTTTTGAGGTTATATTCGTTTCGATACGCCAAAGAAGTATAACTTCTTACGTGCGTACATAAGTACACACACCAGTTTTTTATATTATATATTTGTTTTATGTTTGTTTTTTTTTTATTGTTATTTAATATTAGCTTTTCGTAAGAACTAAAGAGAAAAGGGGTATTATATAATAAAAATTAAATTTAAAAAAATAATATGTTTGTACTACGTTGTATGTTTTCATTTCCTGTATAACATTTTTTCTATAATATTTTAAAAGAAATAAAAGAAATAATTAATAAAGTATGATTTCTACGTTATAATAATTAGATATACCTGTGTAATACAAATTTTTGATATTTAAATAATTCAAAAAAAAAAAATAAAAATGAGTTAATTTATCTGAAATAATAATCTATCTTATTTTTAGACAAATCAAATATATTCATATAACAAATCATATAACATTCATATTCATTATAACAAATACGATTAATACGTAAACGGATAAACTTATTTTATATAAATTTCAACTGATAATCGGAATAAAATTTAGGCAAAATTTCTTCTAATATTGCATTCATAGCACGTATAGAATTTACAGTAAGATAAGAAACGATCGAGATAGGGTTAACGTTATTAAGAAACTCTCCGTGGCTCCTCCTGATTGGTTCGATCTTTTCACTCTTTTCCTCTCTCCCTCTCGTTTCTTTCCCTCTTTTCTTCTCTTCGAGAGACTCTCGCGTCGAAATGATAGTTTCGTCTCCTTATTTCTGACCAAGGTGCATACCAAGATGAAGTAGAAAGAGATAGGCATATAGATAGATAAAGAGATAGCGAATAAGAGAATAAGAGAATAAGAGAGAGAGAGAAAGAGAATGAGAGAGAGAGAGAGAGAAAGAGGCCAGTTCAAGGATAATTCGATCGAGCGTGCCAGAGGTACGGGCTGCAGCTGTAAATTAACTTCGTTACCTTGTCGAGGGCCCAGTGCTAATGGTGCAATTAACGAAACGCTTCCTTCCAAACGGCCTGGAATAATAAGTTCACCGTTTCGAAGTATAGAAAAGGAAAGAACTTTCTTACATTACAAATGTCTTTCTTATCTTCTCTGTGATTCGATTTGTTTTTTCTTTTTTTCTTTTTTTTTTTTAATAAAAAATGAAATAATTGTGTTTCCATATAACGTCTCTCTTATCCTTTTTTTTTTCTACGATTCTACTTTTTCATTTGAATATTTTCTTTTAAATAATAATAATAATAATAATAATAATAATAATAATAATAATAATAATAATAATAATGATAGTAATGATAATAATAAAAGAAAAAATACAAGATGCTCTTCTAACTTTTGTTTGATTTTAATTCTAAAATATTTTTTTCAATTATTTTTACGTTTAATTTAGATACACTGAGTGTGTGTATGTGTGTGATCTTTATTTATAATTAAATGAAAATTATTTTACAAATGAATATGATTTTAGGAAACCGATACAATCAAAATTTATGTTGCTTGCTTGCATGTGCAAATCTGATCGATCATATAAAACTATTTCGTATTTTTACAAATCCTATTTTCGATAATATTCGTTTTCCGTATCGTCTTGAAATTATATCCCCTACGTATTTTTTATTTCATTATTAAATTAATATCAAATTAATATACGAGTTCGCGAATTTCGTCCAATTTATTTTAATCAAAATCAAATAAATATAAAATTATATTTCAATTGATACAATAAAAAAAAAAAAAATAATTGTTAAAAGAGAATGTACAATCATTTATATTATTTTTTTGATTTTTTCAATCTAACTATGACTGACGCGATTAGAATAAAAAAAATATTACAAAACATAAACAAAAATACAGCGTTGTCGTAACGATTTTAATCTATGACAGACACTTGTATGAATAATTTTCAATATTCGCGTATCTCTCTCTCTCTCTCTCGCACACACACGCACGCATACTTTCATGCTCTCGTATGATAATAAATCATATAAAAATGGCGTATATTAATCCGCGGATTTAACGAGCCGATAACTCGCCCGTGATACTCTCAAAGAGAAATTAAACCAAAATTCGTGAGTAAGTACCCGAACTCGTGCCGATGGAAATTACGTAAAGTCGATCGATACTAATCGATTACTTTGAAATGGGATATACACGGAATTATAGAACCCACCCCCCCCACCCCTCCCTTGCCTTGCCGTGACCACTATACCGTTTTAACGCGATAATTAATCGTCCCTTTATTTATGAGAGAGAATATTAGAAAAAGAAAATTACCTTTCCTTTGTACGCGCCCACACACACACACACACACACACATATACTCGAACCCCACCCCCTCTATTTTCTTTTATTTTTTCTTCGTATCCTATTATTCACCAAATTATTACCCCCGTTCCGAAATTTTACGTTGGATACTTTAACGAATATTTGACAATCTTTGCATGCTTGTCAATTTTCATTTATTTTTTTTTACGAACCCTTTCGAAACTCAACACACATATAAACAACACACAATACAACATATAAACAACAACAAATACACATATACAGCATTGATATTAAATATATGAAATTATTTGTAACGGTTTACAATTCATTCTGCTTCCTCTTCCCTCCCACTCCCACCCCCCAGTTTCCTCTTCTTCCCTCTTGTTTTATCTCATCTTGACTTCTATCGAATATACACGAGTTCAAACTTTTCTTTTAGTTTTTCTTCTTAGAAACTTAGGGGAAAACAGGACGTGGAAGTGGGAATACGTAGAGGAAAAACATCGGATTACCTTAATACGACTAACAAAGTCGATATATTATCGTGGTCGCCACTTTTCTTCCCTTTTCTTCCCATTTTCTACGTCTATTCGTATGAAAAAAAAGAAAAAACAAAAACTATATTCCTAGAACAGGGATACGACGTCGAACGAAAAAAGTTATGCTTGGTTATTGCTTCGCGTAAAACCGTAAAACACACTTTTACATATACGTTTACATAATATGTAAATGTAAGTGTATGCATGTAATATACTTAGTTATGTACGTGTGTACGTATAAAATGAGTTAGAAAAGAATGGAAGTAATAGTCGAAAGAAGTGGAAGAAGAGGAGAAAGGGGGAGGATGGGGGTGGGTGGGTGGTTGGGGGAGAGAGTTTAATGAATAATCGATGCTCGGTTACGTTGGGAAACACGAAATTAACGTAATTAAATTTTATCTCCATATTGAAAGAGGATTACCGAACGCCAGGTGGGTGTAAGAGAAAGAGAGAAAGAGAGAGAGAGAGAGAGAGAGAGGAAGATAGGGTGCACAAGTGTGCGTTTTCGACGTTTATCCGGATATGAAAATATGTTTCGCTACTGGCGTCATTTCCGCAAGCATAAGCACGAATCGTGACATTGGTGAGCGGATTTGAAATTGATCATCGACGCGAGGATCGCTTTATTGATTTTAAATACGATTCAATCTAACATTTCTAATTTAACGGAAATCGTAATAGGGAGATCTAACGCGAATAAAATTTATTTCAATTTGAATTTAATCGTAATAATGTTGTTTAAATATTTGTTTCTTTTTTAGGAGAGCTGAAAAAAATTATCAAAGTTTCTAAGCTTGTTCTCATCTCGTTTTTGTATTTTTTTATATTTTTATATTTAATCTAACATTTATAATTTAACGGAAATCGTAATAGGGAGGAGATCTAACACGAATAAAATTTATTCCAATTTCAATTTAATCGTAATAATGTTGTTTAAATATTTGTTTCTTTTTTAGGAGAGCTGAAAAGAATTATCAAAGTTTCTAAGCTTGTACTCATCTCGTTTTTGTATTTTTTTTATATTTTTATATTTAATCTAACATTTCTAATTTAACGGAAATCGTAATAGGGAGGAGATCTAACCCGAACAAAATTTATTCCAATTTCAATTTAATCGTAATAATGTTGTTTAAATATTTGTTTTTTTTTCTTTTTTAAGAAGAGCTGAAAAAAATTATCAAAGTTTCTAAGCTTGTTCTAATCTCGTTTTTGTATTTTTTTTATATTTTTATATTTATTCTAACATTTCTAATTTAACGGAAATCGTAATAGGGAGATCTAACGCGAATAAAATTTATTTCAATTTCAATTTAATCGTAATAATGTTGTTTAAATATTTGTTTCTTTTTTAGGAGAGCTGAAAAAAATTATCAAAGTTTCTAAGCTTGTTCTCATCTCGTTTTTGTATTTTTTTATATTTTTATATTTAATCTAACATTTCTAATTTAACGGAAATCGTAATAGGGAGGAGGAGATCTAACGCGAATAAAATTTATTCCAATTTAAATTTAATAGTAATGTTGTTTAAATATTTGTTTTTTTTTCTTTTTTAAGAAGAGCTGAAAAAAATTATCAAAGTTTCTAAGCTTGTTCTAATCTCGTTTTTATATTTTTTTTGATCTTATAATTATTATATTTATTATTATAATATAAATTATTATAATATTATTATAATAAATTTATTATATATATTACTATAATAGTTTTAATTATAATATTAGATTAAAATTGAAACGAATGAATTTTCTAATTATAAGATTAGAATTAAAGTATCTTTTATTCAAGATATTATGTAAATCGGAATAGACTGTATCATCTAAACGGTTGTAACATCGGAAAATAGAAATGTTTTCTAATGCACCGATGCACATAAGTGTATAAAATTATTTGCATTGAATTTAACGTTCTTTGATTTTAATTGAAATCTTACACAACTGCTTGTAAATAGGAAAAATAAATGTTTTCTAATGCACACCGATGCATTATACTATGGAAAATAAAATGTATATAATATTTATGGTGTTATTTAATTTTGACCTATGACATTTTATTCCAGTGCATTGTACCTTTTTCAGGTATAAATTGCACAATAAACGATACTATAATAAAAATAATTATATATTTTAATATATTTAATATTTAATATTTAATTATTTATAATAATTAAATAATCATTATCCTCTGTGAAAATCAGTTAAAATTTTTTTATTATTCATTGAAAAAGACGTATTTAAAACATTGTATTTAATGTGAAAGAAAAGATAAATAATGTAAATAAATTTTTAATGCGTAGATCAAGTCAAAAGTTTAGAAAAACGTGAAGGAAGAAGAGAAGTTAAAAACTAGTCAGAAAAAAAAAACATATTCTCTTGCGAACGTTGAATGTTTTGTTTACGTACGCTTGTCTCTATCTCTGTCTCTCTCTCTCCTCGGTTAACGTTTAACTACCAATGTTGTTATCTTTCTTATGTCCTTAAGAAATTCGTTGGTGAATTTGTTAACGTATTAATCTTCGTGTACGTTCGGTGATTGTCGTAGTATTCCGAATTGTTCTTGTACACACCTGAGCCAGTCTTCCTCGAGCCGTGATACGAGTAATAACGATATTAAATAAGTGTACGTTTAATTTCGCGTTGCGTATACGCGCGTGTGTGTATGTTTGTGTGTGTGTGTGCATTGGAACAATGCAAGTGATATGCATATGTGTTTTTTAGTGTGTGTGTTACAAGACAGTGATTTTTACAGCGTAAAGCGTATACGCGCTTGTGTGTGTATGTGTACGATTTTTACAGCGTAAAGCATATACGCGCTTGTGTGTATGTGTATGTGTGTGCATTGGAACAATGCAAGTGATATGCATATGTGTTTTTTAGTGTGTGTGTTACAAGACAGTAATTTTTACAGCGTAAAGCGTATACGCGCTTGTGTGCGTATGTGTATGATTTTTACAGCGTAAAGCGTATACGCGCTTGTGTGTATGTGTATGTGTGTGCATTGGAACAATGCAAGTGATATGCATATGTGTTTTTTAGTGTGTGTGTTACAAGACAGTGATTTTTACATACATGGATACAGTGCACAATATAGATATGGATACGTTACATTGGATATAAGGATTACTACTAATGTAAGTCAACTATAATTTGTAATTTTTTAACATTATTTCAACTTGTCATATGTCAAAAAAAATTCTTTTGAAATTTTTTTATAGAGAATTATCATCATTATAGAAGAAAAACGATGATTAAACTAATGATGAGTTTTTCGGCTATTTTTAGGACGATTGTTGAATTAATAATTATGCGTTATCTTTTTGCTTTAAATTGAAATAAGTGGTTAACATTTATTCTCAAGATATATTTCTATTTTTCATATGTCAAAAGAAATTTTTTGAAATTTTTTATAGAGAATAATCATCATTAGTTTAATCATCGTTTTTCTTATATAAAGTTTTTCGGCTATTTTTAGGACGATTGTTGAATTAATAATTACGCGTTATCTTTTTGCTTTAAATTGAAATAAGTTGTTAACATTTATTCTCAAGATATATTTCTACTCGTCATATGTCAACAAAAATTCTTTTGAAATTTTTTTATAGAGAATAATCATCATTAGTTTAATCATCGTTTTTCTTCTATAAATTTTTTCGGCTATTCTTAGGACGATTATTGAATTAATAATTACGCATTATCTTTTTGTTTTAAATTGACATAAATTGTTAATATTTATTCTCAAGATACATTTCTACTTGTCATATGTCAAAAGAAAAACCTCTTTTGAAATTTTTTATAGAGAATAATCATCATTAATTTAATCATCGTTTCTCTTGTATAAATTTTTTCGGCTATTTTTAGGACGATTGTTGAATTAATAATTACGTGTTATCTTTTTGCTTTAAATTGAAATAAGTTGTTAACGTTTATTCTCAAGATATATTTCTACTTGTCATATGCCAAAAGAAAATCTTTTGAAATTTTTTTATAGAGAATAATCATCATTAGTTTAATCATCGTTTTTCTTCTATAAATTTTTTCGGCTATTTTTAGGACGATTGTTGAATTAATAATTACGTGTTATCTTTTTGCTTTAAATTAAAATAAGTTGTTAACATTTATTCTCAAGATATATTTCTACTTGTCATATGTCAAAAGAAAAACCTCTTTTGAAATTTTTTATTAGAGAATAATCATCATTAGTTTAATCATCGTTTTTCTTATATAAAGTTTTTCGGCTATTTTTAGGACGATTGTTGAATTAATAATTACGCGTTATCTTTTTGTTTTAAATTGACATAAATTGTTAATATTTATTCTCAAGATACATTTCTATTCGTCATATGTCAAAAGAAATTTTTTTGAAATTTTTTATAGAGAATAATCATCATTAATTTAATCATCGTTTTTCTTCTATAAAGTTTTTCGGCTATTTTTAGGACGATTGTTGAATAATAATTACGCGTTATCTTTTTGTTTTAAATTGACATAAATTGTTAATATTTATTCTCAAGATATATTTCTATTCGTCATATGTTCTAAAGAAATTTTTTTAAAATGTTTTTATAGAGAATAATCATCATTAATTTAATCATCGTTTTTCTTCTATAAAATTTTTCGGCTATTTTTAGGACGATTGTTGAATTAATAATTACGCGTTATCTTTTTGCTTTAAAATTAAAATAAATTGTTAACATTTATTCTCGAGATATTTTTCCATTGCTTATAACAAATGAAAGTTTCGATTTAAAATGTAAGAACAGATTCTCGCGATAAATCTTTTTTTCCTCTTGAGAATGCGTCGTATGCGTCGCAACGGTGCAAGGACATCGGTGCACTCCATCGGAAATTTACGAGGACGTCTCTCAAACTCTCTCTCTCATATACACTCACTCACATACACACACACACACACACACACTTTGTAAAATATCTCGAGGTTCGACTCGTGCTTCTCAATTCTTGCTGACCGTGCTCTGGTACGTTCTCTCACTTTCGATAAAAAAAAAAAAAAAAAATGAGTGAGTGTATGAGTAAGTGAGTGAGTGAAATAGAAAGAGAAATAGAGTGAGCGAGTAAGAGAAAACGAAAGATGCAGCAGAACAGGATAGAGGAGGCTTTTTACGAGGAATTATAATATTCTAATTTTACGAGAAGCTTTTCCCTTTTTACGACGAATTCGGGCTTCCGCACGTTTATATCGAAAGTAAGCTTTTATTTTCCATAAACCTTAGCGCGTTCACGCGCAAAGTGGAGGCGAACGATCGTAAAGCTCAAAGTACTAGATATATCTAAAGGCGTTAAACTTCTTCGGGGCCTCTCTTGTGCCGTGTACGACGATAACCGAATAGGGGGTGGGGAATGGGGAGGTTACGAGAGAGAGAGGGGGATGAAAAAGGGTGAGAAAAGCGCGTTTCGCATGTAACTTGCCACGAGCGAGCTTCCACCTAGCTTAGCCCTTTTACTTCGAAATTTTTCATCTTTAGAATTCACATTTTTCTTTTCTTTTCAATTTCTTTTTTCCTATATTTTTTTCTTCCTTTTTTGCTTTCTTGCTTTCTTTCTTTACCTTTTAACGATCTCGAGAGCGTGTTTACGTCCGTGCCGTGGATAAATTAATCAAATTGAACGTACCTTCGAGATTTATTAATTTCTTTACCAACCTTTAACCTTCTACCTTCGTTTTTTCCTTCCCTTTTTTTCTTTTCTTTTTCTTTTTCTTTTCCTTTCTCTTTCTTTCTTTCTTTTTTATGCATAGACCGCTACGATATTTAACAAGTTTCTAACCAGACTATACGAACGCTTTTATACGAGATGTTTGCAAAGTCCTTCGGCAGTTCTAAACTTTAATACCTTTCGATGTGTGTTCTATTCTATATCTGTGTATTCATACACATATACATATATGTACGAATATGTCATCTTACATATTACATAAATACCTATCCTGTATATTACGCATAGTCAAATATATAAGCGTGGATACATATACGGGGTGTCTCTCATGCAATTGGAACTGATTCTATCTTTTAAATAGTTAAAAATATTACATGGTTTTTTTTAATAATAAATAAAAGACGACCTTTTTGTATGAAAATTACCAAAAAAATAAATAATTATTTAATTTATAATTTTGTATTAAAATTACAAATTAAATTATAAAATTTGTATTAAAATTACATGGCTTTTTAAATGATCGCAAACTATCTTATTCAATAAATTCAATTCCTAGCGTGTTAATTTACTATTACTTTTAAATATAAATGTATATAAAATTGTTTTAAAGTTTAAAATTAAATTTAGATATGAATAAACGCAATAAACGTAGATTTTCTTTTTTTTTTTGCATATTCGCAAGATATTTGCATTCAAATGCAAAGGTGTTAAAAGATACTTTTTTATTGAAATAGGTATACATAAAACTATGATAGAAATAGTCACTTATGTTCTATGTGATACTGAGATTGTTAAATCTTTGATAATCTACGTCACGTAAATGATTTCTTTCTTTTCTTTTTTTTTTTGTCAAATATAAAACGCGAAGAGATAAGTTTTATTATTTTGTTAATTAATAATAACTTTTTAATTGCAGATTAAAAATAATCAAGTTTTACAACTTGTCGTATAGTTCGTAATTAGTTGCTACGTTTTGAAGGTTTTTTTAAATATTATCGTTATCTTCGAAATGATTTATATGATAGATTATATTTTATATAAGTTTAAAGATAAAAGTTTATATCCGTTGTTTCATTTTATTTCATCCAAATTTTATCTTTTTTTTTTTTTGTTTGAAAAACAATTTTATTAAGATGAATTTTTTGGAGAATAAAAAAATCATGATACGTGTGTTAGACGATTTAAAAAACATTGATAACGAACGGTATCGTATCGAGCTACGAATATCGATTGAGTTTCTAAATGTTTGAAAATCATAAGGAAAGTTCGTGCTGACAAACATTGCTAAGCAAACAACGTTACCTTATCGAAATCTTTGACGATATTCAGTTCCCCATACTTGAAGTTAAGCTTCAATAATATAACTGGGTGTATTCACACACACAAAATCAATATAAACTATCATAATATATGTACACTTTTTCAACGAATTTTTATTTCGAATATTGTAATATGAAACGTAGAAAAAGACCGTGTAATATTTTATTTAAATGTCATTGAAAAAATCTCGTAAAAAATTTTTCTATCATTATTTCGTATTTAACGTACGTGTAATTTAAATTATGCAAAACTGTTTGATGTTGGCTTAGAAATAAATTAATAAAACATTTTATAATGAAACTGTCCCGCACATTTGTGTATGCGATTTTCATTTAATATCACGCGTAATTTAAATCCCATGCAAAGTGTTGGGTATCATTGTAAAAATTACTTTCGACGATACCCACGTATATGCTTGCACATTACATTTTATCATTAAACGAATGCATTATTTTAAAATGCAGCGCGGTATTTGATAACTCATTGTAGAAATAAATTTTTGTAAATTCCTTATGACCCATCTCACGTATGTATGTCGCATATTACATTTTATCAGTTCTCTTTTCCGACTATTTTATGTAAAAATCTAATAGTTGAACTAATTAAATCGGAATATTAAAAATTACACAAACAAATCATTGATATCGAAAAATAAAAAGACAAAAACATTATCAAATAAAGTATAATATTAAATATCAATAAATAAAAATTGTACAAACATAGTTGCAAAACCATAGACTGTAATTTTGATCGGTTAAAGCGTTAATATTGAATACAAAAATTATAACAAAATATATTCAATAAAATTCGTATATAAATTTTTTAAACAGAAAATATTCGTGATCTTAATACAACATAAATAGAATGATAAACGTAAAAAAGAATATCGGAAACGCATCTCGTATCATCTCGTGATGGTGACAAGACATGTGGGGAGGTGGGAGTGGGGAAAGGGGCTGGTATATTGTACAAACATAGTTGCTAAACCATAGACTGTAATTTTGATCGGTTAACGCGTTAATATTGAAATACAAAAATTATATTAAAATATATTCAATAAAACTCGTATATAAATTTTTTAAACAGAAAATATTCGTGATCTTAATACAACATAAAATAGAATGATAAACGTAAAAAAGAATATCGGAAACGCATCTCGTATCATCTCGTGATGGTGACAAGACATGTGGGCAGGTGGGGGTGGGGGTGGGGGTGGAAAAAGGGGGCTGGTATATACTGGTTTGGAACATATTTTATGTGTGGGCATACGACGACAACGGGAGCTACGATTAATGGTGTACGGGGGTTAGATGTTAACGTACTACAAAGTGTTTTATACCCTCAAAGAGACATGCGCCGTTTCTCCTCTGGAACGCGTACCTTCTATATTTTCTTCTCCTCTTCGCGAAACTAGTAAAGACCACAAAGGCAAACACAAAGAAAGAGAGAAAGGAAGAGAGAGAGAGAGAGAGGGAAAATTCGTTCTATCTGCCCGGTACTAATAAAGAGAGGGAAACGATGAAACATGAAAGAACCACGAAGAGAGTAGGGTAATTGCACAATTCCTTCCGTATTATGCAAATAATAATTACGAATAAATGAAAAATTATTAACAGAACTTCCTGCTTTCTGTCTAAATTACGTTGTTGATTATACTCGATTCGTCCAATGCGAAGTTAGATTTAATATACGAAAAAATAATATCCTCTTTTAGCGAGGACAAATATATTTCAATTCATATTCTCTTACGATTAAGAAAATTAGAATAAATTATTTATAATAACATTGTGAGATAAGTACACCGTATTATTTATTTAATAATATGTGTTCGATTAAATGATTAAGTTTAAATAAATAAATTATGTACATTGAGACGAATAAAATTTCTCAACGTCGTGAAGATGAAAAAAAGTTTTCATTAAAAATTGAAAAATCAACATTTATAAATTTTGGACAATAATTTAATATATTAAATATTATTTGAATATTTTTTTTTATCGTTATTTCAAATGAATCGATTTCATTTGAAATTGTATTTCAAACTTTTGTTTTCATTGAAAAGATTTAAAAGAAAGCAAACACAAGTAAATAAGAGAAAGAGAAAGAAGAAGAAGAAGAATAAAAGTAAAAAGGAAGTAAATGTACTCGAGGGGAAAAATCATGCTTACTTTATCGTCTCATTCGATGGGAAACTATCGACTTGGTCAGCCAACTATCGATACCTCTACTCGATAAGACGATGTTTTACGAGCAACTTATTCGGTCAGATTTTTTTTTTTCTTTTTTTTATTTTTATTTTTATGATCGTTTTTTCTCCTTACTTTTCTTCCTTTTTCTTTGAAAAACATTCGGAATTTAGTTTTTTTTTTCTTTTTTCTTACGTTAGAACCAGCAGCTAACTTGTCTAATCGTCGAATTATTAGTCCGACTGTGAGAGATCTCCGTCGACTATCGGGAAACGTTTTTCTTGCTAGCACCGAACAAGATAAGCTTCTCTTTTCTTTCACAAAGATAAGAAAGAACTCTTTTCTCTTTCTCTCATTCCATCGTTTTTTTTTTTTTCCTTTTTCCCCCCTTTCAATCCTTTATCTACTACTACTTCTCGTAATGCTCTTAACACACCGACTACTTTTCTTACTTTTGTCCTTTTGTGAACGTTGCTGCTCCAATCGTAGAAAGATTTTTATCGATGATACTTTCGAATTTTCTTCTCTCTCTTTTTTTCTTTTCTTTTTCGTTCCTTTCGTTTAACTATTATCGCAAAGCTAATTAATATATTCTAATTGAATTTTTGAAGTTATACTACTTTTGGGGCGTTTGGGAAAATGTAATGGGAGTGATTTTGTTTCGAGCGTCTGTAAAAACGACACCATGAAAAGTTTGTTGGTGGTACACCCATCCAAGTACTAATTGTACTCAGCGCTGCTTGACTTAAATGATCGAGCGGGAATCAATGCTATCGCAGCGCCATGGCCGTTGACGCATAATTAATTCGATATATCTCTCTTATATTTAGTATGGACTGATATCTATATTTTGATATTTTTGTTTTGTATTCTTTCTTATATATGTAATATATCGATCGATTGAAAATATGTTTCCTTTCTTTTTTTTTAAAGTTATTTTTGAGATTATTGAGGTTATGTTTGTTTTTGTACGCAAAACAAGTATAACTTCTTACGTGCGTACATAAGTACACACACCAGTTTTTATTATATTATTATTATATATATATTTTGGAAAATTTTATGATAAAGAAATTATATATGATTGCACGTATTAATTTTTTTTCTTAACAAAGATATATATGCACTATATAGATTTTAAGTTGAAATTAAGAATTCAATTGTGTTTCCCTTTCCTAAGACTTTAGAAATGAATTATTTCTTTATTAGTTAGTATAAATCAACAAGATTAATTGATGAAAACTGGTAAGCCTTGATAAAAGATTTACAAAGTTTAGAAGAAGATTAAACGATCTTAGGAGAACTAACGTTATAGAAGAATCATTCAATCAAAATTGTATAGAAAATTTCTATGAAATATATTTCGATCATTTAAAATAAGAATAAATGTATATTCTCGAACGATAAATCGATATAATGAAAGGAATTTTTGAGAAAATCGAAAGCAACGTTGATAAATTGACCGATAATTAATAATGCGTGTTCGACGTGATGAAGCAAACGATAAGAGAATCTAAATTATCGATAGTCATCGTATTCTCGATAATTTGCGAATGGGAAAGCGTGCGAAAGTGATGCACGATTTTGGTCGTGAAATAAAACTCATATGTTCGTCGTCATAGTCATCGTAGTCGTAGTTCTTGGTAGATGATGAACGGTTGAGACGATAGTACGATGCAGGAATGATTTATTAACAAAATCGATGGTGTTCGAGGTCTCCTGAACGGAAGGAAACGTTGCTTTGGCTTATCTCCTTCGGATAGCATCGATTAACGTCGAGGATGACATTAAATTTTACTGGATGCGAGCGAGCATTCGGTATTATTACCGATAAGGTATCGTGTTTCGTGTTTCGTGTTATTTCGTGCTTCGCTACCGAACGAGATGGACGTGGATTAACTGAATGACCACCGATAGCTAAAACGATGCTTTATTTCCGATTTATCTTACATTTATATAAACGTTACGTGTCTCTTTATCTTCTTTCTTCTTTATAAGTTTATTTTCATTGAAATATTAGACACATCCAATAAAAAAGCTTCTACTTTTATTCGTTGCATCTTCATTTTTTCCAATTGTTCAAATACTTTTTTCTTTTTCCTCTCTTCCCATCTAGAAAATTATTTTATTTATTATTCATCGATGTATTTATTATAATTCGATCGTATTCTGTACGAACATTTCTGTTTCTTTAATCTCTTTATTTCAATATTTCAATTATAATCAATATTTAATTTTATTTATATAATATATATATATAATATATATTATATAATATAATAATATAAATAAATAATATAAATTATTAATATATAAATTATAATCAATTTTTCTATTACCTCCAATAAATTTCATTAGACCAATTATCTTTCTAAATAAGTACTAATAAATTAATCTCCATACGTGTTAAATATTACAATCTCACTTTCAATACAATTGTAAAGAAAAGAATTGTAAAAAAAAAAAAAGAAGATGAGTAAAAGAACAAAGTTAATCGTTTCGACTTATGAACTCAATTAAAAGTCTATTATCATACATTTTTAAGACCGTACGAATTTACTTAACGAAATGTAAATTAGAATTTCGTGCTCTTGATACTAATCTTCTATCTCTCTCTCTCTCTCCCACATTCTTTCTATCCCTTTCCCTTTCTATTTCTCTATCTTCTCTCTTACTATCCGTATCTGTCTCTTTCTCTTTAGATTCCTTTTAATAAGCATCTGCCTTCCCGCATGTCTTGCGGTCGTCGCTCCCATCTCTCACATTCATCTCTGTTTATCTTTATTACTTAAACCGCTAACGGCGAATTCTCGACTAGAAACTGAGAGAAACACCAGCTTCTTCTTCTTCTTCCCTTGATCTCCCTTTCTCTCCCTTTCTCTCTTGTTTCATCATCATTTCCTTCATCTCCTTCTTCTTCTTCTTCTACTCCCACATCATCGGCACAATTATCGAGTCTGCTTTAAGAGGCCTAGGTTAAGAACCTAGGATGATACTACACTACTACTACTACTACTACTATTAGTACTTGGTATACTCATTCCTAACTACAGATTGGCATCCCCCGTTACATCGTGAAACAATGTTTACAGTACAAACACGTCCCCCTTCTTAGCAATGAGAGAATTTCAATTGAATTCCTAGACTCGTGTTTCGTCACTGTGCTCAATGCTTTCGTTTAAGTATCTAACGAATACTTTAGAATTTAGTATGAAATAAAAAGTATTTCTTCTTCTTTCCTTTCTTTTGTTTTATTTTTTATTTGTATTTTATTTTAGTGTTGCGAATTTTATTTTACTTTTATTTTATTTCAACTTTATTTCATTTCATTTAAAACTTTATTTTATTTGATTTGATTTGATTTTATTTTATTATAATTTTCATTTTGGCTTAGTTCATTTTGATCGTTTTATTATCCTTTCTTTAATCTCCAACCGTGAAATCTCTCAACGAGAGAGTATTCGTTATCCTCCGTACAAAGGAAAAGAATATGAAAAGAAAAAAAGAAAAAAAAAGAGAAAAAAAGGGAAAGTAAGTAATACTTACTACTGTATAAGATAGACAGATAAAAAATATATTATATATATTATACATAATACAAGGGCGGGAAAAATTTGTATTGAAGTATATGATATAGTAGAGGTATTACTATTTCAAAGGATGAACAAAGTTTTCTTCCTTTTTCTTATCTTTCTCTTTCTTTCTCTTTCTCTCTATCGTTGTATTTCCAATGAATTTTCAGACATTTACTCCCCAACCCCATTCTACCCTAAAAACCTAAAGCATCCTCCTCTTTGAAGCCCTTTCCGACAAAAGGGCTTGCGGGAAAGCCAACTCTAATGAACGATACTCGAATATATCATTTATAGATACTTGTGTATCTCAAAAATAAATTTAATCAAATTATATCCTCTTTTGTTTGAAAATGATTTATTTTAAGGATGATTTGTCGATACAATCGGAAACAAAAGTTCATGACATTTTCATCAAATCCATATCTCTTAATATCTGTTGAAATAGATGATTTAAACCAACTATTTTTTTTTTTTTATAATTGAAATTTTGATATAAAGTTTCTAAAAGAATGAAATTTAGTGATCATTTTTAATAATATTAACATAAAAATCACAATTTAAGTGAAAATTGTAAAATAACTTTTGTTTGTGACTGTACCGTGAATTTAAGGATGATACAGTTTTTTTTTTTTTCATCCTTAAGTATGTACAAATATTTTCCACTCGTTCAATTTTACGATTAATATCAAAAATTGCTTCTTCTCTTTTCATAAGTTTTCATTGGTTTATATTATAAATGTAATTTGAATCGAATTTTCGTGAACACACACACACACACATACAAACACATAAGAGAGCTCGTTTAAAAGATAATATTTGAATGGTGTTTACTTATGTAAAAATTATTAATTGTTTATCATTTATAAATTCTTTCATCTTACGAAATAAATCCTTCATTAAAATCAATTTTTTGGAAACTTATTGGGCATTTGAGAAATTGTACTATTCGAAATATGTGAATTGATATGAAAAATAGAAGAGAAAAATATGAAAGAAAGGATGAAAAGAAGAAGAAGGAGAAAAAAAGGAGGAGAAGAAAGAGAAAAAGGAATAAGAAAAGGTAAGAAGGATCCTTTGATAATTTAGGGCACGTTGTACGAAGGGCCTTCTCTTCGACTTGGTATTATTACGGTAATGTTATTAAAACTTTGCTTCTTTCTTTGTCCCTAGTTGCTTCTTTCTTTCTCCTCTCATTTAGTCTACTTCACGTTTCTTACTTTTTCTCTCTCTATCTATCTATCTTTTTATCTATCTATCTATATATATATATATATCTTTCTTTCTTTTTTTTTTTAATATTTTTTCTTTTTCTTTCTACCGTGTAAGAGCTTTCCGTCCTTAATTAACGAGTTAAGAACGGAAAGTTAGGGCTCGTGAACCTTATGAAACAACGACGGAACCCTGCGGGACGTGACGAATGACAAAATTAACGAACTCGTCCTTTTGAGCCTTGATTATCGTCGCACGTGTCCCGAAAATCTTTGCCTGTCACGTAGAATTTCTTAAACGTTTCATCTTTTTTTTCTTTCGGGTTACAGATAAAATATATAAATAAAGAGAATATCTCTGTTATATTTAGTGTTTTAATTAATTAAATATATATATTCGTACATTTATCTATCTTTAATATATTTAATATTATTTGTAAAAATTAATTCTATCGTATGTACAAATAAAAAAATAATAATTCATTTGTAAAATAATTAATCACAGGTTAAAATCGTATATCTAATAATGAAGTAAATTATTTAATGTCAATAACATTTAAATTATAGGAAAAACATATTAATTAATATCTTGTGTTATTTATTTATTATTAAAAGTATAGAAACAAAAAATTAAACTAAATAATATTAAATGTTCGTATGATAAATAAAACGTACGAATTAACATTTACAAAAATTATGTTACGTCAGAGAATTATATTAAAAAATATTGAAAAACAATTGAAATTCCAATTTATTATTCAATGTTATAAATGAATATGTATTTAAGTATAATTTTAAAAAGAACAATTGTGAAGACCAATCATCTTTGATACAAACGATATTGTTTTCAATTTCAAATAACGTTAGAAAAGATAGAAATCTTTAACGACGATAGAATATCATTTATTTTCAATGATGCACTACTTTACTATGTATCCTGACGTATGCGAACAGATGAAAGGATCGATTTATATAGATAAAGTAATCCTTGGGAGAGTAGTAAGTTAAAAATGTATTTCACCATTAGCTCGTACGTTGGTGGCGAAAAAGAAAGATAAATAGTATCGATTATCTATCTTCCTAATTCGATTTTCTCGCAGGACTCAAAATGAAAAAGCTAACTTATCTATCGACACAATCTATCTATCTATCTATCTATCGTTATCAGTTATTTTTCTTTTTTAGTATATTTGTTACCTTTAAAGTGTATAATTCATTGAATGAGATAACAAGACGTTTTAAAAGGAAAGAATATCCAAATAGATTTTAATATACATTTTAACTAATTTTCAAAAATCAAAAGTTAATATACGAATTTACAAAATGTGAAGTAATTAATGTATGAAATTAAAGTGACGTAGGTTAAATTCATTAAATGTATCGAATATTAAAAATATAATTAAATTCATTAAATGTATCGAACAGTAAAAATATCATTAAATTCATTAAATGTATCGAATATTAAAAATATAATTAATTCATAAATTAACGTATGTATCACATATATATACTTTAACGGTAAAATATACTTTTTTTATTTCCTTTTCATCAACAATATATTTTCTTTCTTTATCCCTATTCTTATTTTCGTTATTATCAAAGTGACATGGTTAAATTTATTAAATGTATCGAATATTAAGAATATAATTAATTCATGAATTAACGTCTGTGTCACATACTTTATACTTTAACGGTATATACTTTAACGGTAACATATACTTTTTGTATTTCCTTTTCATCAACAATATTCTTATTTCGTTATTATCAAAGTGATATGGTTAAATTCATTAAATATATCGAATATTAAAAATATAAACGTACGTGTCACTATATATACTTTAACGGTAAAATATACTTTTTGTATTTTATTTTCATCAACAATATATTTTTCTTCTTTATCCCTATTCTTATTTTCGTTATTATCAAAGTGACATGGTTAAATTCATTAAGTGTATCGAATATTAAAAATATAATTAATTCATGAATCAACGTATGTGTCACATACTTTATACTTTAACGGCATATAGTTTAACGGTAACATATACTTTTTTTATTTTCTTTTCATCAACAATATATTTTCTTTCTTTATCCCTATTCTTATTTTCGTTATTATCAAAGTGACATGGTTAAATTCATTAAGTGTATCGAATATTAAAAATATAATTAATTCATGAATCAACGTATGTGTCACATACTTTATACTTTAACGGTAACATATACTTTTTTTATTTTCTTTTCATCAACAATATATTTTCTTTCTTTATCCCTATTCTTATTTTCGTTATTATCAAAGTGACATGGTTAAATTCATTAAGTGTATCGAATATTAAAAATATAATTAATTCATGAATTAACGTACGTGTCACATACTTTATACTTTAACGGTAACATATACTTTTTGTATTTCCTTTTCATCAACGATATATTTTCTTTCTTTATCCCTATTCTTATTTTCGTTATTATCAAAGTGACATGGTTAAATTTATTAAATATATCGAATATTAAAAATATAATTAATTCATGAATTAACGTACGCGTCACATACTTTATACTTTAACGGTATATACTTTAACGGTAACATATACTTTTTGTATTTCCTTTTCATCAACGATATATTATCCTTCTTTATCCCTATTCTTATTTTCGTTATTATCAAAGTGACATGGTTAAATTTATTAAATATATCGAATATTAAAAATATAATTAATTCATGAATTAACGTACGCGTCACATACTTTATACTTTAACGGTAACATATACTTTTTGTATTTCCTTTTCATCAACGATATATTTTCTTTCTTTATCCCTATTCTTATTTTCGTTATTATCAAAGTAACATAGTTAAATTTATAAAGTGTATCGAATATTAAAAATATAATTAATTCATGAATCAACGTACGTGTCACATACTTTATACCTTAACGGTAACATATACTTTTTGTATTTCCTTTTCATCAACGATATATTTTCTTTCTTTATCCCTATTCTTATTTTCGTTATTATCAAAGTGACATGGTTAAATTTATTAAATATATCGAATATTAAAAATATAATTAATTCATGAATTAACGTACGCGTTACATACTTTATACTTTAACGGTATATACTTTAACGGTAACATATACTTTTTGTATTTCCTTTTCATCAACGATATATTATCCTTCTTTATCCCTATTTTTATTTTCGTTATTATCAAACAAGATCCTTTACTTCTTTTCCCTTCATCGGATATCGCAAGGCATCGTAAACCTTCTTTCCCCATTCTCCTTCAGCTTGGTTTATTATTAAGTAATTAAATCACTCGTGCCAGGACGGCAACGCAAATTAACTTTCTCGTAACTAAGAGAAACTTGTTTAAAAAGTTTCGAGCTCGAGTAATGGAAATTTTCTTGAACCGAACGCGCGCATCCAAGCTGGACGACGATGGGAAGAAGAGAGCCGTTTGGTGAGCTTAGTAAAAGGAGAGGAAACAAGAAGAGGGGGAGGAGGAGGAGAAGAGGAAGAAGATGATGAACAGAATAGAAAGAAGAAGAAGAAGATAAAGAAGAAAGGTTGTTCATGGTGGTGGTGGTGGTGGTGCTTTAGAAGGAAAAGGGGTGTCCCCGTTGCGTTCGGAGATGAGAAATTACTTTTTTATGGGGTGACTCTCTTTTGATTAATATCAAGGCTTAGACGATTATACCTACTACTATAAGATAAGAAAAATCTTCGAAACAACGATCGTTTTAAACGTTGAAAAGACGATTCATACTAAAGTATGACCTATTTACCTACCAACCCGCACAAAATCCCGTTTAATCTCCATTAATTCGCTGCGATAAGAGAGAGAGAGTGAGAGAGAGAAGGCAAAAAAATCACAAGCAAAAGAGAGAAAAAAAAAAAAGAGAAAGAGAGAGTGGAGGATGGGAAATAAAAAGAGACAAAGAAGGAGCATCACGTGCCTCGGTCAATCAGTCAGGAATGTTGCACCGGCGTCTAATTAAGCTCGCGTTAAAATCGCAAACGGTAATCGGGCCGACGAGTCATTTGTCAGTGCCTCTCTTTGGATGAGAATTTTCGCAATGAGATTACATTCTTCCCTCGTATTCGTATCCCTTTCTTTCTTTCTTTCTTTTCTTTCTTTCATTTATTCTCTCCCTTTCTCTCTTTCTCTTTTGTATATCAAAGAGATACGAAACGAAACGAAACGAAACGTAACACTCTTCGTTGCGCATTTAAGTCGTATTATCCTCATTTTGTCATCTATTGTTCTTCATAATGTCTATTCATTGTCAATATACAATGTTTAATTAATTCTCATTTAAATAGATTAATGATTCTCTAATAGGAAATTATAGATGGTACGTTTGATATTTATCTATTTTAATGAAATATTATTGATTTAAATGTTAAGTATTTTTGAAATGTTTTTATATATGCATTTAGAAAAAACATTTTAATTATTTAAACGTTATTCATTATATAATATGAAATAATATATTATATTAGAATAATACTTTAATCGTATTTATTATTTTATTATCTAATCAACGAATGAATAAATGAATAAATATAAAAAAAATGAAATTAATTAATTAATCATATATAATTTCTTTATCATCAAATTTTCCAAAATATATATATAATAATAATATAATAAAAACTGGTGTGTGTACTTATGTACGCACGTAAGAAGTTATACTTCTTTTGCGTACCAAAACAAACATAACCTCAATAATCTCAAAAATAACTTTAAAAAAAAAGAAAGGAAACATATTTTCAATCGATCGATATATTACATATATAAGAAAGAATACAAAACAAAAGAAAAACAAAAATATCAAAATATAGATATCAGTCCATACTAAATATAAGGGAGATATATCGAATTAATTTATGCGTCAACGGCCGTGGCGCTGCGATAGCATTGGTTCCCGCTCGATCATTTAAGTCAAGCAGCGCTGAGTACAATTAGTACTTGGATGGGTGACCCGCTTGAGAAAAAATGGAAAGAAGAAGAGAAGACAACTTCATGCCGTAAACTTGAAATCGCTTTGTCGCGCGTCGTAAATACCAACAAACTTCATGGTGTCGTTTTTACAGAAAAAGTATAGCTTCAATATATAATATATAATATATATTAAAATATATATGATAATATAATGGGTAATATATGATATATAATATAAATAAATTATTATTATATATATATATAATATATTACGATAAATCATTCCTATTAAATTTAAATATAAAAATACAATAGAAAAACAAAATATAAGAAATATTTGAAACAACTTAATCAGTAAGACGTGTGTCACTTCTTCGAGTTGAACGTGAATTAAACATCGCACTAAAAAAGAATTCATTCAATTTGAAAAGAACATGACTAAAAATTCGGTCATCCCTTTCTCTCTCTCTCTCTCTCTCTCAGTTCTGGTTCGTTTGCTCGCACATTAAACAACATCGTTGGTAACACGCTCGAAATAACTAGTGGATCGAATGACGAGAGAGAGATGCGTGCACATAGACGTAGAACGACTATGTTGGCATAATTATTATTGATCGTGGCCACGTTACTCGTTGAGGGGGACGTCCTTCCTCTCTGCTTAACCCTTTCCCTTCCATCCCTCTCTCACTCCCTCTCGCTCTGTATTTCTATCTTTCTCACTTCACCCTTCATCCCTTACCACCCTATCAATCTCTCTCTCTCTCTCTCTCTCTCTCTCTTTGGGCATCGAGGTACCAATCTGCCAGAATATTCATTACCGCGAGAGCCAATCTTCGTCGTAATTATTGTTTTCGCGGTAAACGCGAACATTTTCGGATTATCGTTCGGAACGTACACGTACGTTTACTAATTAAACTCCCATCATAGCTTCGTTAATCCTTTTCCGTACGATAACCTTTTCTTCTACGATTGTCATTCGTTCTTCCTTTTTTTCTATTCTTTTTATTTTTTTATTTTTATTGTAGAAATATATGATCGTTTTATTCTATAATCTTTCGTGTTATTTATTTCTCGTCGTTTTGGTATTTTTCTTTTTTTGTTTGTGTTTTTTATTATTAATTGTATACCGCAATATATATTGCGGTTTGATTAAAATATGTGTGATTATTATAAATAAAGAATAGTATGAGTTTTGTTGGAAGGGTTGAGTTTATTTGATAGTGTTTCAATTATTTTTATATTATTCGTTCCTTCTGAGGATATATGTGACATTTTAAAATGAATTTTAAGTATAATATTTAGAATAAAACAACATTTTATATTGTTTAATATGCGTACATTATAAATTAGTTTAAAAATAAAATCGTCTGACAAATAAGAATTAATTTATACATTCGAGAGATTTAAACGAATTTTTCCGTTAAATTCCTAGATCAGCGTTTTAAAAATACAAATTTAGATATCGTTCGATTAATTTGAATTCGATTTCATCAAAAACACGCGCGATGATTGAAAGCTTTCGAACTACGGAGGGTAGGAGGGAGGGAGGGATGATGCGTCGTTACGCGTTCGTTTCTCAATCTTGTTAATTAACTTTTCCGCGATTTTTTCAAACGTAGAAAACGATATTTGTACTTGGCACGATTTCGTTAACGTCGAAACTTTATACGGTAATAGCATTTTCAAACAGTGGTTTTAAAAAAAAAGAGAAAAAGAAGAAGAAAACGAGAAAAAGAGAGAGAGAGAGAGAGAGAGAGAAGGAGGAACCTGAAGTAGGAAAAGTCTCGCACCGTTGGTCACATGCCGAAAGAGCAAAAATCCCTTCTACCACCCACTAACCCCCTCCCCCTCCCCCTCCACCATCAACCAGTTATTTTCTCTCTTTCTCTCTCTCTCTATCTTTCTCTTTCGTTTTCAGTTCTTCCTACTATGTACGTACTTTGCCATTAACCTTACAACGGAATTTTAAAACCGTGAGAGAGAATATTTCGTGGTAAAGTTTGCGAGATACCTTGGATGCCTTTATCCGTTTGCGGGGAACTCGCAAATGTAATTACGCTTTTGTTTCTCGCCTGTATAGGTTTGCTTCCTTGCTTCCTTGTTTCCTTGCTTGCTTGTTTCCTTGCTTCCTTGTTTGCTTGCTTGCTTACCACACGTACGTATACAATTTTCCAGCAATACTAAGAAAATTCTGTCGAATTTTTCTTTATTTCATTCGATATTTTTCATTTATTTCATTCGATATTTTTCTATTTTTCTTCCCAAACCTCCCACCTCCCTTTTTATTTTTTCCTATTTTTGTTGTTTTATCCTCGTTTACTTTATTTTTCCTTTTATTTTTTATCCGACCAAACAAATAATTACTTCGCGTTTATATAAAAGTGAGAAATTTGTGGAAAAAAAAAAGAAAAGGGTGAGAGAGAGAACCAACAAAAAAAGCTATTGAAAAAATATTTTATCATTTTCCTTAGCGATGCGAGGGAAAACAAAGAGGAAAGTAAACAAACTAACAACAACAACAACAACAACAACAACAAAAAATGTTAAAACCTGAAAAGAGCCTTGTTAAAGCTCTCTCTCTCTCTCTCCTTTTCTTTTTGTTTTGTGTTTGTTTCTTTTTCCGTTCATTAAAAGTCGATAAAATACGCTTACGGTATGGGCTTTTAAAAAAAACACATAGAGAACACCGTTGGCGGGTGTTAGAAACTTGGTGAACGTCTGTTGTGGCCACGGGACAGCAGTTCGGGCTCTACTTACCTGAAACAAAAGAGTTGAAAGATCATTAAAGTTTTACCGCCTTCGCGTTATTCATTACTTTTATTAAAAATTATAACGAGAACAAAGCTTTCGATATAACAACGCGATTTTTCTTTTCTTCCCTGTTTTCCCCTCTCCCAATTTCCCAACTCAATTCACCTCCCACTCCCCCTTTACACCCCACATTCTTCGTTCGTATCTTTTTATCGTTAGTTTTATCTTATTTTGTTATTTTTTTAATCGATATTATGTATTAGCGTTCGAGAAAATGCATTTAAACGCGACGTCATCGACGTTATCGGATTGGAAATTATTCTTTCGATGGTTGGTGGAAAATCTTTCAACGTCGAGAAGAAGGGTGGAGAAGTGGGGGAATGGGGGAATAAAGAGGAGAGAGAGGGAGAGAACAAACAATCCGAACAATTTCTATCGAAACTCTCGAACTAAAGTGAGAAAATGAATGTATACGTTCTCTCAAAGTCACTGAACGAATAGAAAGAGATAGAGAGATCGATTTGTACTAATGCTCTTACTATTGCATCGGATCTTCGGATATCCGAGTATTGAGAGAGAAAGAGAGAGAGAGAGAGAGAGAGAGAGAGAGTATATCCAAGTATTCGTTTAACTCTCGTTCAACGAATGCCAGGTCATTTAGAATTGACTGTTGCAATCATTGTTTCAATGTAACTGATACATTATTATCGTTTTAAGCGTGAACAATCGGGTTTTAGTTGTTACAGAGAGAGAGAGAGAGAGAGAGAATTGAAAGTATTTTTTCTATTTTTTATTTTTTATTTTTATTTTTTGTTCATTCAACGTATACGTTCGTGTTATTTTCATCATTTGGGAATAGAGAATGAAACGAACATTATTATCGCTTTAAAGTAAACTATGACGAATCGTTTTATAACCCTTTTAGTGAAGATTGAACGAGCCTTACGTTGGGACTGTTGTAATATATATTTGTTAGGTTTTTCTTTATTTGAAAATATAAGAAATGAAAGGGTTCTTACGTTTGACATCTTATTTTTGTATGATTTCTTTTGGTTTGTTTTTTGAGATTTAGATTTTTCTCTGGGTTAACGTATATCACATGATTTGAGGAAGTTAAGTTTAATTATAATGAAATGTGAACAAAAATATGAAAAGTATTATCTGTTACTGAAATACTTAGCGAAGTTACTGAAATACTTCGAATCTTCATAGATATTGTAATTTATTTAGTATGATATCGAAAAATTAACTATGCAGAAAAACTAATAAATATTTCAACGTTGTTTAAAATTGAAGAATTTCAGAAAAATGTAATAAAGAATTCATATAACAGGTATCACAATAATTCTCAACGTTTAATAACTGACAATGAACCGAACTATAATTCATTCCTTCAGCAAACAGGAAACAAATTGTAGTAGAAAATGTTGCATCGTTTAACAAATTCAATCATCAAGCGGTACAAACTTTTACACATGATGCAACGATGCAATTATCCAATTAAACCAAATTAATTACCAAAAACACCCGATATAAAATCCTTAACATTCAAATCAGAATATTCTGAATTACTGATCCAAATTTCGATGATAATATGATGAGTAAAAAAAAAGATATTTTACAATGAATAATTGAAATTCCAAAATTCATTTTTTTTCCAATTAAATCGAGATGACATAATTTTCCTTACATTTCCTTAACCATTAAAAAAAGAAAAATAAAGAAATCATTGTATACTTTATGAAGAAAAATATAGAATAATTGATTGGTAGTCTCGGTCCATTCAATTCAATTCAATCATTCCAAAATTCATTTCTTTCCCAATTAAATCGAGATGACATAATTTTCCTTACATTTCCTTAACCGTTAAAAAAGAGAAATAAAAAATCATTGTATCCTTTATGAAGAAAAATATAGAATTAATGATTGGTAGTCTCGGTCCATTCAATTCAATTCAATCATTCCAAAATTCATTTCTTTTCCAATTAAATCGAGATGACATAATTTTCCTTACATTTCCTTAACCATTAAAAAAAGAAAAAGAAAAAAAATCATTGTATCCTTCATAAAGAAAAATATAGAATAATTGATTGGTAGTCTCGGTCCATTCAATTCAATTCAATCATTCCAAAATTCATTTCTTTCCCAATTAAATCGAGAGAACATAATTTTCTTACATTTCCTTAAATGTAATTCCAATCATTAAAAAAAGAAAAATAAAGAAATCATTGTATCCTTCATAAAGAAAAATATAGAATTAATGATTGGTAGTCTCGGTCCATTCAATTCAATTCAATCATTCCAAAATTCATTTCTTTCCCAATTAAATCGAGATGACATAATTTTCCTTACATTTCCTTACTCATTAAAAAAGAAAAATAAAGAAATAATTGTATCCTTCATAAAGAAAAATATAGAATTAATGATTGATAGCCTTGGTCCATTCAATTCAATTCAATCATTCCAAAATTCATTTCTTTCCCAATTAAATCGAGATGACATAATTTTCCTTGCATTTTCTTAACCATTAAAAAAAGAAAAAGAAAAAAATCATTGTATCCTTCATAAAGAAAAATATAGAATAATTGATTGATAGTCTCGGTCCATTCAATTCAATTCAATCATTCCAAAATTCATTTCTTTCCCAATTAAATCGAGAGAACATAATTTTCCTTACATTTCCTTAACCATTAAAAAAAGAAAAAAAAAAAAATAATTGTATCCTTCATAAAGAAAAATATAGAATAATTGATTAGTAGTCTCGGTCCATTCAATTCAATTCAACCATTCCAAAATTCATTTCTTTCCTAATTAAATCGAGAGAACATAATTTTTCTTACATTTCCTTAAATGTAATTCCAATCATTAAAAAATGAAAAATAAAGAAATCATTGTATCCTTCATAAAGAAAAATATAGAATAATTGATTGGTAGTCTCGGTCCATTCAATTCAATTAAATCATTCCAAATTCATTTCTTTCCAAATTAAATCGAGATGACATAATTTTCCTTACATTTCCTTAACCATTAAAAAAAGAAAAATAAAAAAAATAATTGTATCCTTCATAAAGAAAATATAGAATAATTGATTAGTAGTCTCGGTCCATTCAATTCAATTCAACCATTCCAAAATTCATTTCTTTCCTAATTAAATCGAGAGAACATAATTTTTCTTACATTTCCTTAAATGTAATTCCAATCATTAAAAAAGAAAAATAAAGAAATCATTGTATCCTTCATAAAGAAAATATAGAATAATTGATTGGTAGTCTCGGTCCATTCAATTCAATTAAATCATTCCAAAATTCATTTCTTTCCAAATTAAATCGAGATGACATAATTTTCCTTACATTTCCTTACTCATTAAAAAAAGAAAAATAAACAAATCATTGTATCCTTCATAAAGAAAAATATAGAATTAATGATTGGTAGTCTCGGTCCATTCAATTCAATTCAATCATTCCAAAATTCATTTCTTTCCCAATTAAATCGAGATAACATATTTTTCTTACATTTCCTTAAATGTAATTCCAATCATTAAAAAAAGAAAAATAAACAAATCATTGTATCCTTCATAAAGAAAAATATTAGAATTGACTGTTGGTAGTCTCGGTCGTTGATATTCGAGTCATCCTTGAAAATCACGAATGAAATAACGAAGAGTAGGATATCTCAGTTGCAGTATAACGTTAGTTAGGCGGGAGGTCAATGAGTCTTGAATAGTTTTACGGGTCTCGAACAACCCGTAACGTTATCCTCTATTCGTTCCCTCACCCCAATACGAGCTCACTCAAGCCTGCACTTTGTTTGGGGAAGCTTAGGAGGGAAACCACGCTTGCGCTCACCCTCTTCGAGATAGAAAGAGAAAGACAGTATATATGTATGTAAGAGAAAGAGAGAGAGAGAGAGAGAGAAAGAATGAGTAAGGGAAAGAGAAAGGGGGGAGGTGGGCTGAGGAGGTGGGGGAAGAAGATTCCAACGTTCTGTAGCAACCGCAATCTTCTAGACTTCCTTTCTTGCTTCGATATCTCTCATCTTTCGACACTAGAGACATAAGAAAAAAAAGAGAAGAAAAGAGAAGAGAAGAGAAAGAAAGAAAAAGAAAAAAGAAAAAGACGGGGAAATGCTGTGGAAATGTGTTAGAAAGAGAGAGAGCTAGACGGATAGATATACAGCTAGACAGAGAAGGATTGCTTAGATAGATAGGTAGATGGGTAGATAGAGAAGATAGATGGTGCAGATAGAGATGAGAGTGGGGGAGGGGATGGGGGGGGGCTGGGGGGAGGACAAGTAGAGAGATTTTGTGTCGCTTGGATGAACAAATCCGCGATAACGAAAGCTTCTCTCTTCTCTCTTGCAAACTCTCTCTCTCACTCTCTCTCTCTTTCTCTCTCACACTCTCTCTCTTTCTCTCTCTTTCTCTCGCTTGTTCTGTTACAAGCGAGTGCACTATCTCCAAGCAACTTCTCTCCTACCTTCTCGGTAATAAACTCGCCTAATTCTAGGCCGCAACGTCTTTGGCGTCGTTTACTTCTCTCTCACTCACTCATTCACTCACTCATTCACTTACTCACTCGCTCATTCTCTCTCTTTCTTCTTCGCTAAGACTTTCAGCTTTATCCATGCCACATCGTTTATCCTTATCCCACTTTATGTTTTGCGCATCATTCGCGCGAATTATCTTCTTCAATCTCTTTGTTGTCAAAAGCTATTCCTACCCCTGCGTATCAAAGAACTGAATTATTAAAGTTTCCTGTTATAAAAGCCCCGCAGAGAGTTTACGGTAGTAACTTATTCTTCTTTTTCTTTTTTTTTTTTTTTGAGATCGTAAGTATATCATTATAACGTTTAAGTAAATTATGCGACGATACGTTACGTTTGACGAATTGAATTTGTTTAATTTTGTTTTATTTTCGATCGAATTATACTGGACATGAATCTTTTTTAAGATCAATTAATTGAAATGAACAAAATTGTTTAAATAATACAGAAAGATGTTAAGAATAAAAGAGATATTCTAATTTATAATTTATTCGTTTAATCAACTTGTATTCATCTGATGTGTCCTTTAAAACGTAATACAATTAATTAATCAAATTTTGTCTTTCGGATCAAACCAATCGAGGACAATTATTAATAATAATTCTCATTATTCGACTAACCCCGTTTTTATCTTAAAAAATGTTAATCTTCTCAGTGTTTTTGACAAGCTTCAATTGAAAAAATAAAATGATCGGAATTACCTGTCGCGTTCAATTTTTCTTCTTAGATTTTATTTTGATTTCAATTCGCAGCTCATCGCAGCTAACTTTTCTGCGGTTTCCTCGCGTACCCTGCGACAAAGGACACCGGCTTACCGCAGGACCCCCCACTCTACTCGGCGTCGTCTATTTTCCGTCTTAAAAACGGGAACGAGTTTTGTACCTCGTGGTGGGACTCCGAAACGAACCTTCACCCTAACTAACACGGTACGATCCACACGAAACGGAATCCGCAAGAAGGCACGTGGCTTAAGTCGAACGAATGAGAAAAACGAGAGAGAAACAGGGGGAGGAAAGGAAGAAGAAAAGGAAGAGGAAGAGGAAGAGGGGGGTTGGTAGAGGGGAAAGACAGTGGATAACGAACACCCTAATACCATGGGATATATTCTTTGAAACTCTCACTGGCTTCTTCGAATCTCTTTCGTTAAACTTTCTCTTCTTGCAATGAACTATAATTAATACAAGAAGTATAATTATAATAATAATAATAATAATAGTTGTAGTAGTAGTAGTAGAGTTCTTATTACTTTAGAATACTTTTTATATGAAGGATAATTGTATATAGAAAGTAATTAAAATATTCTTTTATTCAGGAGTCTCGCGTTTTCCAACGGGTACAGGGGCAATGAATGGGAAATGAAAAAGAAACGAAAAAGAAGAAGAAGAAGAAGAAAATGAAAATATAAAAGGATAGGAATAAAAAATAATTAACATATAAAATCGCTATTTTTAAGCATAATTGAAATATATACCGTTAACACACGCACAGTTATATATATATATATATATTTCTTCGTATCAATATCTGTCACAATATAAACGTCACTTTGAAATTTACCGTAACGTTTAATGCGTTATAAAAGCATAATTAAATACCGAAATCTGGCCGTTGTATCTGGCAGGGTTAAAAATTTTTGATGGGATAGCGGTTTCAATGGTGAACCGCAAATCCCAATGTGTAGAAACAGAGGGGGCAATCGGGGAAGGGGGGTAGGGGAGGGAAAGAGGAATGAAGTTTCAAAGGTACGCCAGAGGCAACTAATTCGAAATCTGGCCGATCAAAGAAAAGATAAAATAAAATTTAGACAAAAATGAAAGTGAAAAGGAAAAAAAAAAAGAAAAAGAAAAATAAAAAGGAAAGAAAAATTGAGACGAAAATATTGTAAAAGTTTCGTTATGAAAAATGTCTTTTTTAAAGTATTTTTGGCATAAAAAAGATGATCGCATTTGATGATTTTGAAAAGTAAAAGAAGAGGGGAGGGGGAAGGGAATTGTTTAGAAAGACAACGAGCCTTAGAAATAGATTCGGTTATTCCCCCGTCATCCTTGAACCTCTTCGAACGGGTTCCTTATCGAAGCGAAGAAGAAGAAGCAACGATCGGCATGTAGAAAGAGAAAGATAGAATAGAAAGATAGATAGATAGATAGATGGATAGAAAGATAAAGAGAGAGAGAAAGAAAGAAAGAAAGAGAAACACCTTCCGGAGGAACGTGTAAGCCAGCCAGTCGGTGTGCTTGGAGGGTCGTCGAACAGGGACGAGTTGGACGTGGATATACAGTGTGCGTTGAAGTGGAACGAAGTGGAGCCGAGCAAAGCAGAGCAAAGCAGAGCAAAGCAGAGCTGAGTTGAGCTGAGCTGAGCTGAGTTGAGCTGAGGTGAGCTAAGTTGAGGTGAGCTGAATTGAGCAGAGCTGTGAGTCACAGCTCGTAGTTGGAATCTGAGTTTGAGTCTGAGGCTGAGGCTGAGGTGAAGCTCGAGATGAAGGTTGGGGTGGGGGTGGAAGGAAGTGAAGGAAGGGTGGAGGATGAGATGGAGGAGGAAGATGAGGAAGCAAGCTGGGAGTCGAGTCGAGTGGAGTCAAGTGGAGTGGAGAGAAGTCTGAGTCCGGGGTAGACTGGGTAATGCATCGTATTAATGACGATACCACCGGCGAAGGTCCCCCGTTAATTCGAGGGTGTCGAGTGCTGCACCAATTAAGTCCTATGTCATTAGAAAGAGAGACACGTGAAATGCTGCTAGTCAACGGGTGTCGATGTGTTATAGGGTTCCTATTCTATCAACATCTTCTTACGATCATTCATCCGAGTAATTTTATCCGAATACTTTTTTTCTTTTTTTTTTCTCTTTCATTATTTTTAACACCTTTTCATACTTGGTCTTCTATATTTATGTATTAGATAAGATATAATATTTGTGTATGGAATAAGTGTGTGTTCATTTTGTATCTGTTGGTTTTTATTCAATTAATAATTACACGGTAGAAAAGTATTCAATTTACGTGAGCAATTTTTAGGCATCCGAATAATTTTCTAATACTTTTTTTTAAATACATTTTGATACTTGATCTTCTATATATGTATATATATAAGATAAGATATAATATATATGTATGAAATTAGTGTGTGTTCATTTTGTATTTGTTCATTTTTATTCAATTAATAATTACGCGGTAGAAAAGTATTCAATTTAAGTGAGAATTTTTTAGACATCTGAATTTTCTAATACTTTTTTTTTAATACATTTTAATACTTGATCTTCTATGTGTACATATATAAGGTAAGATTTAATATTTGTGTATGGAATAAGTGTGTAATTTTGTATCTGTTGATTTTTATTCAATTAATAAGTACGGTAGAATAGTATTCAATTTACGTGAGCATTTTTTAGACATCCGAATTTTCTAATACTTTTTTTTTAATAAATTTTGATACTTGATTTTCTATATCTATATATTAGATAAGATATAATATTTGTGTATGGAATAAGTGTGTAATTTTGTATCTGTTGGTTTTTATTCAATTAATAATTACGCGGTAGAAAAGTATTCAATTTACGTGAGCATTTTTTAGACATCCGAATTTTCTAATATTTTTTTTTTAATACATTTTGATACTTGATCTTCTATATCTATATATAAGATAAGATATAATATATATGTATGGAATAAGTGTGTAATTTTGTATCTGTTGGTTTTTATTCAATTAATAAGTACGGTAGAATAGTATTCAATTTACGTGAGCATTTTTAGACATCCGAATAATTTTCTAATATTTTTTTTTTAATACATATTGATATTTGATCTTCTATATCTATATAAGATAAGATGTGATATTTGTGTATGGAATAAGTGTGTACATTTTGTATCTGTTGGTTTTTATTCAATTAATAATTACGCGGTAGAAAAGTATTCAATTTACGTGAGCAATTTTTAGACATCCGAATAATTTTCTAATACTTTTTTTTAATACATTTTCATACTTGATTTTCTATGTGTATATATAAGATAAGATATAATATATATGTATGGAATAAGTGTGTAATTTTGTATCTGTTGGTTTTTATTCAATTAATACTTACGGTAGAAAAGTATTCAATTAAGTGAGCATTTTTAGGCATCCGAATAATTTTCTAATACTTTTTTTTAAAATAAATTTTGATACTTGATCTTCTATATCTATATATAAGATAAGATATAATATATATGTATGGAATAAGTGTGTAATTTTGTATCTGTTGGTTTTTATTCAATTAATAATTACGCGGTAGAAAAGTATTCAATTTACGTGAGCAATTTTTAGGCATCCGAATTTTCTAATACTTTTTTTTTAATACATTTTGATACTTGATCTTTTATATGTATATATAAGATAAGATATAATATACGTATGGAATAAGTGTGTAATTTTGTATCTGTTGATTTTTATTCAATTAATAATTACACGGTAGAAAAGTATTCAATTTACGTGAGCAATTTTTAGGCATCCGAATAATTTTCTAATACTTTTTTTTAATACATTTTGATATTTGATTTTCTATACGTATATATATAAGATAAATTATAATATTTAGATAGAACACGCGTGTGTCTATTTCATATCTAAAATTGAAGTATAAATTGTTCTATTTGAACGTGGAAATGTGTCAAGTAAAACACGCTGTTACAATTGTACGAGTTTATATAAATGACACTACGCATATACACGGTGAAACAGTGTGGTATGTAACGATTATAGTTTGAAGCCAAAGAGAATGATATAAATGAAAATAATGAAGAAGATGAAAGTTCCACTTAATGGGGTAAATAATAAAAGAAGAACGTTTCTTTTTTTTAATCCCCCGAAACAAAGGTAAGAGCTTGGATATATAGGGTATTGAAACGAAATTAAATATTTTGTATAATCGATATCTCTCTCTCTCTCTCTCGCGTGCGCGTGTAAAGAGAGAAAAAACGACGACGCGAGGAAAAAAGAAAGAAAGAAAAAAGAACAAAAATAGAACAAAAAAAAAGAAAAAAAAAAAAGCGTGAGATATATCGGAGAATCGAGCGAGTTCGTGAAAATCGATTAATCCTACTTCTCGTTTTCGCTTCGACGGGCTATTCGAATCAAACGACGCGCTCCTGCTGCTCCTGCGGAGGCACGTTCAGCCAATGAGAATCCAATAAATCTTCCTAACGCCGAAAAAGAGATATATAAGTTCGCTAGAAAGGATCGAAAAGAGACCCAACCGCCCAACCAACCAAAATGTGTTAATATGAAAAAATAACGAGGATCCCATTGATAATAATGCGACGAACGATTTATGAGATATTTTCACGATGTAAAAATATATAAAAGTTACTATAATAAAATACAACGTGGGGGCTATTTAAATCGAAACTTTGAAGTATTTTATGGCATTGTTTATGGCGTTTTCATTTATGACGAGTTTCTGGAATAATTATTCTTTTATAAAAATCGCTCGATTAGATCATTTACATACAATAAAGTACAACTTGGGATATTTAAATCGAAACTTTGAAGTATTTTATGGCATTGTTTATGGCGTTTTCATTTATGACGAGTTCTTGGAATGATTTTTCTTTTATAAAAATCGCTCAATTAGATCATTTACATACAATAAAGTACAACTTGGGATATTTAAATCGAAACTTTGAAGTATTTTACCATTGTTTATGGCGTTTTCATTTATGACGAGTTCCTCGAATGATTTTTCTTTTATAAAAATCGCTCAATTAGATCATCTACATACAATAAAGTACAACTTGGGGGCTACTTAAATCGAAACTTTGAAATATTTTACCATTGTTTATGGCGTTTTCATTAATGACGAGTTCCTCGAATGATTTTTCTTTTATAAAAATCGTTCAATTAGATCATCTACATACAATAAGTACAACTTGGGGGCTACTTAAATCGAAACTTTGAAGTATTTTACCATTGTTTATGGCGTTTTCATTTATGACGAGTTCCTGGAATGATTTTTCTTTTATAAAAATCGCTCAATTAGATCATCTACATACAATAAAGTACAACTTGGGATATTTAAATCGAAACTTTGAAGTATTTTATGGCATTGTTTATGGTGTTTTCATTTATGACGAGTTCCTCGAATGATTTTTCTTTTATAAAAATTGCTCAATTAGATCATTTACATACAATAAAGTACAACTTGGGATATTTAAATCGAAACTTTGAAGTATTTTACCATTGTTTATGGCGTTTTCATTTATGACGAGTTTCTGGAATAATTTTTCTTTTATAAAAATCGCTCAATTAGATCATCTACATACAATAAAATACAACGTGGGGGCTACTTAAATCAAAACTTTGAAGTATTTTATCATTGTTTATGGCGTTTTCAGTTATGACGAGTTCCTCGAATGATTTTTCTTTTATAAAAATCGCTCGATTAGATCATCTTCAGAAGCATCATTGTACTTTTCAATTGGCAAAAACTTCACTCTTATAATCACAAATAGCGTATATGTATACAAATGAGCAATTGGGTAAATGGTAGAAAATGATGAAAGAATTTTAGCCAAATTGAAAGGGGGCGTGGTCAACAAAAGTGTTCGATTTGACGTGGAATGTCCCATATATACAAATATAAAAAGAACACGGGAATGATCGGTGGAAGAAAAGAAACTACACACACACATATATCTCTATACATACATAGTACAGGAAAGGTAGAAACGAGAAAAGAATAAATCGAAAGGTAGAATGAGTTGGTAATCCCTTTATCGCCGAGCAAGAGCCGAATGAAATATTAACGAACCAAGCGAATTCGATCTGCTCGTTGCTCGACGAACGAACGAACGAGAAAGTATGGGAGAGAGAGAGAGAGAGAGAGAAGGATTGAAGGTTCGAAGGTTCGAAGGAACGGAAAGTGGTTAACCAATGAAATATCTTCGGCAGCGTGGTCCACGATACGGCACGTAGAAGGTATAAGTAAGACGTGGTTGGTAAGGGTGGGTAAGGGTGGGTAAGGGTAAAGGGCTGTGCTAATGCGATTGGTTCGCTTGCTAGAAATTAGAAGGAAGTATCGCGAAGCAGACGTTCTACGATTTCGGAAGGTTAAGACCCCCCTCCCACCCCCTTTGGGCATGTGCCTGCTTCCTTGCCTGCCCCCCTCCGACCACCCCCGCGTCTGCTGGCTTTCTAGATTACTGGATTCAACGCTAATTACGTAATACTCCCAAGACTTATGCCGACAAATAAATCACCTCACTTACCCCCATGACATCGACCTTACCAACTTCTCCCTACTTTCTTGCCACGTTTCTCCTCGATCTAACACCCTCCTCTTCTCCCACCCCTCCCCCCCACCCTCCTACTTCTACTTATTCTTCAATCGTGTTCTCGAATCGGTTGCTCAGTTCTGTTCTGTTTTGTTCTGTTCTGTTCTATCGAAAGACACCCAATTTACTTTCCCCTTCCACCATTCGTGTTCTCAACCCTCTTTCGTTTTCCATCTTTTGTCCGGCGCAAAACTCGCGGAAAATCGAGCCGCTTTTCCAAGAATTCTTTCGTTTATAACCTCCGAAAAACTCCGAAAGTGTATTGAGTAGGATAGAGTAGTAGGGTAGAAGGGTGTACTTTTCATTTTCGTGTCGCGTTGGAAACCGAGAGCGTTCGGTAACCCCTCTACCCCCTTAACCCAAACCCAAACCCCGTAGAATCGCTTTTCGATAGTTTCTTATTAAAACTCGTAGAAAAATTGAAAAGTTATTTTTCAAGTTTTTCACGGGTAAGAAGGATGTAAAAAGAGAAGAAGAAGAAGAAGGGAGGAAAGAAGGAAAGGGGTGGCTGGTGGGTGATGGTGGGTGATGGTGTAAGCGACCGAGAATTATGGAGTTACTGGTACGGCTCGTTTATGTGGATAATCTCTTACGTGTCGGTGGAATAAGAAAAGTTCGCTATTGTAGATCGGAAAGAACGATATATCAGTGGAAATCGTTTAACGTCGTTCCGATAAAGTCGTAGGATAAATCGTTTACTTCGTTTCGAACGTAGTACGAATCGATTTCCGCGATGTAAAGAGAGAAAGAAGAAGAAGAAGATGGAAGAAGAAAAAAGAAGTCAAGAAAAAAGGATGGAGGAAGGTAATAAAGAGAAAAAAAAAGTAGGACGAGAAACAAGGGTAAAAAGGGACGAAGGGGGACAGGGGGAAGTTGGGGGGGAGGTAGGGGGAAACGAGGACGGGGGTGGGAAAGCAGCGTTGTTACGACCTAATCACGTCGCAGTTTCCTGCGAATCAATTTCCGTCCCCGTGGCCGAAAGGAACGAAATAAAAGGTTCGGGCCCTTTTGAAACTAACGAGTTCTGACGTTACACGAAGGAACGTATTCTAACGTGGTTTACTCGCGTGTTAATAAATAACAACGATTAGCCGGCCGCCTGCATGCGAAGAAAAATGTTCATAGGGTTGTATAAACTAAATGCATGTTTGTATGCATGTTTGTATGCATGCATGCATGCATTGATGCTTCGAATGAAATGAGTGAAATAAAAAGGTAAAGAAAAAAATAGGTTAAAAGTTGGAAGGTAAAAGAGATTTACAGTAATGGAACAGGTGCATCAAAATACCAAATGGTTTATTTTATTTTTATAATTTATGTCAGAGTGTGTATGTGTGTGTGTGTGTATTTTAAAATATAGTATTATGTAATATTTAATTAATTAATAAATTATTAATATTTAATTAATCTTCTAATTATAATATATAATTAAAATATAGTATTTATAAAATTTAATATCAATATTAATAAAATTTAAATATTATATTCACACATGGGTTCGAAAAACTGATCGCGAGGGGTAATTAATTAGTAATTGTTACAAGTTTCTGAATTATTCTGAATTAAGTAAGAAGATCGATTCGAAATTGTTTAAGATACTTTACACGTACTTGCGGTATATTTAATATTAATCGTACATTGAATTTTTGTTCTAAAAAAATTAAATCTCTGTTAAATTAGTTTTATCGTTAGATTTGATAAATGATTAGAATAAAATAGATTCACTTTTTTTTCTCTTTTATTGAACGGTTACGATTCTTTTACATTTGCATTAAAAAGTTAATTGAATGCACGCAAAGAAAATGTGTTCACAGATAGGTTGCATAAAATAAATACACACACACGTATATATAGATATATTTGAAAGGAATTTGCGAAGTATGAAGAAGAAGAAGAAGAAGAAGAAGAAGAAAAGGTAAAAAGGAATGAATATAAAAAAAAAGGATAAAATAAGAAAAAAAAAAGTAGATTGAAAAGTTGGAAGGAAAAGGAGGATTCCCTTCGACGTAGTGGCACGTGCATCGAAGCGAGACGCGTTCTAGGGCAATAATATCGTTCGTGACGTGCTACGTTGGTATGGGGCCCCGTGGTGGTATATACGTCGAAGGAACATTAAAATTTCTTCATACATATGTATGTATAAACGTGCTCAGAGAAAGGCAATATTAAAAGCCAGTTGAAGGAAAATACTAAAAGAAAAAAAAGAAAAAAAACAAAAACTCCCCCTTCCCCCCCAAAAAAAGTAGAAAAGAAAATAAAGCAAAGGAAAAAAAACTCTCATAGAGAGAGAGAGAGAGAGAGAAGGGGTTGAGGCTGGGAGTGGTGGTGGGGGAAGAGAAAGAAAAACAAAGCTCGACAGATAGATGAATAGATAAAAAGAGTAAATGTATGAGAGAGTGTGAGAGAGAATTAAAAATAGGGGGGAGGGGGGAGGGGGTGATGAACAAGGATAGAAAAGTTTGAACGACGTTGGGAAGTATCGTGACCTCGGATTGAATCCTCCCCGTCAAGATAAAACTGTTTAGTCGCACTCTCGAGTTATTAATATTGATGAATCTACGATACAGGAAGAAAAGAAAAAGAAGAGAGAGAGAGAGAAAGGGGGAATAAGAAGAGTGCAGAAGAAGAAGAAGAGGATTGGTTGGTTTGTTGATGTGTAAGTGTATGTGTGTGTGTATGTGTTGTATGGAAGAACACGGCCTTACGAAGGAAAAGACAGATTTTATCTTGGCGGTTTGAGCCGAGGGCAGTTATTTTCAATTTCGCGCTCTCTTTTATATACAGAGGCTAACTTCAAAAAGGTTTAGGTCCGGGACACGTACCCTGCACGTCCTTCTTCTTTTTTTTCTTGTTTTAATTTTTTTTTTAGTTCATTTCTAACGCAGGAAGAATAAGAAGAAGATAGCTAGGCTAGCTGACGAGAGAAGAAATACACCATCACCATTACTACCACACCATGAACACGGTCATCGTGATTATCTTATTCTCTTTCTCACTCATACTCGAACCGTAAAAACGTAAGAAAAGCTAAACCTCGAGTCCGATGAAAATCTTATCTGCGAATTTTTACGATCCCACTTGCGAAAACGTTTCTTCCTTCCTTCCTTCCTTCCTTCTTTCGTTTCTTCGTTCAAAGTGCGCTTTGGACGAAACGACGACGACGTTATGTGGTAAACTTTACGAGCGTTCGCTTACAAATGCATTCGCTATCACCATCTCTCTCTCTCTCTCACTCTCACTGCTTATTATTTATATCCCATTCTTTCCACCTCTCCCCCGTTCCAACTCCTCTCAACCCACCCCATTTCGTTTCGTTTCGTTTCGTTTTGTTTCGTTTCACCTCACCCATCCTACAACCACCATGTCTATATCTTTTCTTTAAGAACAGCGGTACCAATAACGGCGCAAACGACTTCTTTGTCCACCTCTCTACGCCTACGCATTGTCCTTTCTATCTTTCTATCTCTCTCTTTCTCTCATTCTTATACAAACTTCTACTTTCTATCTCTTTCTCTCCCTCTTTTCAGAGTCGTAACAACGTCCCTCTTGAAATCGTCCAAGATATAACGCGTACTTATTTTTCCCTTTACCTACACCCACCCTTCCCCTCCCCCTTTACTCCTTCAACATTTTCTCCTCCTACTTGTTCTTCCTTCCCACTATCTTCATCCTCCTCCTCCTCCTCCTCCTCTTCTTCTTCCTTCACAACTTCCTCCTTTTTCGTCCCTCACCTCTCAACCCACACCCCTCACCCTTCTATCTTATATTCCTACGCACCCCCCTTCTCCCTTTTATTCCTTCAACATTTTCTCCTCCTACTTGTTCTTCCTTTCCACTATCTTCATCCTCCTCCTCCTCCTTCTCCTCTTCCACCTTCCCTCACACCACCTTCCTCGTTTTCGACCCTTACCTCTCACCCCAACCCCTCACCCTTCATACCTCCCTCTCTCTCTCTTTCTCTCTCTCTCTCTTACTCTTATATTTCTATATACCGAGTTGTCCAACCTCCCACGACGACGAGGAGGATCCGTAACCTCTGTTATATATTATTACGAGGGAACTTTGCAAAATGGGAACAGTGCACTAAATATCCTCCCTCGGCTTCCGCAACGTTGGTTCGCATCGTCGAGCCGAAGACAAATGTACGCCGAAATCGTCTTTCTTCCGGCTTTTTGTTTTTTATCGCTGACACGTCTCTCCTAGACTCTCCTTGTACTACTACTACTACTACTACTACTACTACTATTTCCTATTTCTTTTTCTCTTGCTCTTATTCTGTTTATCTCTATCTCTTTCTTTATTTATTTTTTATTTATTTTTGTAGTTGTCTTGTTGCGTTGAAGTGCATGACACTAACCCAGTATACACTCGAATCCTTCCTGAATGTTTTTTCGTTATCGTTGCCAGCACACATCCCAGACACAGACCCAGACCCAGACACAGACTCAGACCCAGACACAGACACAGACACAGACCCAGACCCACATCGGCCACATCGGACTTTTACCATCTTAAAAACGTAGACCATGAATATACGATGCTGTGTAATAATTCTTACTTTCGAAGGATGGAATATACGTGTTCTTTAGGTTTAAACGATGTTTTATACATTTTTTTTTTAAAGGGGAGACTATCTATCTATCTATCTAATCAAGTTTTAGATCATTCGTAGAATATTTGAGATATCCATTTAATAAAAATTAAAATTAAGTATTTTTCGTACGTGAGAGACGTGTAAATTGTAGATAAGGAAAATAATAATAATAATATGGAATAATTTATTACCTTTTTTTTTAAATTTTTATAAGATTGAATTAATATTGAATTCCGAATAATACGCGCATATTCAAGTAATCAATTAATTTTTTAAACATTTATATATATAAATAAAAGTCCGAAAAGTGTACAAAATAATTAAATTCCTATTATTTGAATTTGAAATACCTTATTTTAATATAACTCCTTTCATAAGATTCTTATGTAATCTTTATATTACAATAAACGAAGTATTATTCCGTGTATTTATAATTAATTACAGTAAGAAAGGGACAATAATAATAATAAATCAAAAATTCCCGACGAGAGAAACAACTGGAAACATTAAGTAGCCAAAGAAACTAAAACGTTAATTACATGGAAGCTTAAGTTAAAACAAAAGGGGGACGAAATGTAACGAAGATTAAGAAATAGAAAAAAAAAACAAAAAGAAATAGAAAATGAGATAAAGATTTGAATGAAATCACTCGAATTATTTCATCGTTCGACTTTTTTAAAGGTTCTTTACCGTTTCCTCGTAATCTTTTTTTTCTTATACGAAATTATAATTTCTTTGGGTGTCCCTTTTAACGAGACCCCATATAGCAAGTTCTAAACGAATAAGAAGAAGAAAGAAAAAGAGAAATAAAAATAAAAATAAAAAAAACTGGTGTGTGTACTTATGTACGCACTTAAGAAGTTATACTTCTTTGCCGTACCAAAACGAACATAACCTCAATAATCTCAAAAATAACTTTAAAAAAAAAGAAAGGAAACATATTTTCAATCGATCGATATATTACATATATAAAAAAGAATACAAAACAAAAAAAAAAACAAAACTGGTGTGTGTACTTATGTACGCACGTAAGAAGTTATACTTCTTTTGCGTACAAAACAAACATAACCTCAATAACCTCAAAAATAACTTCAAAAAACAACTTCAAAGAAAAAAAAATAACTTAAAAAAGAAAAATATTTATTATTATATATATAAGAAAGAATAAAAAAAACTGGTGTGTGTACTTATGTACGCACGTAAGAAGTTATACTTCTTTGCCGTACCAAAACGAACATAACCTCAATAACCTCAAAAATAACTTTAAAAAAAAAAGGAAGGAAACATATTTTCAATCGATCGATATATTACATATATAAGAAAGAATACAAAACAAAAAAAAACAAAAATATCAAAATATAGATATCAGTCCATACAAAATATAAAAGAGATATATCGAATTAATTTATGCGTCAACCGCCATGGCGCTGCGATAGCATTGGTTCCCGCTCGATCATTTAAGTCAAGCAGCGCTGAGTACGATTAGTACTTGGATGGGTGACCGGCTTGAGAAAAAATGGGAAGAAGAAGAGAAGACAACTTCATGCCCTATACTTGAAATCGCTTTAAAATACCGACAAACTTCATGGTGTCGTTTTTACAGATGCTCCGAAAAAAATCACTCCCATTACACTTTCTCAAACGCGCCAAAAGAAGTATAACTTTAAAAAGATAGGATAAAAGTAGTTGTCACGAACGAGAGCACAGGTATATCTATTGGTGGGTATGAGGAGAGGGGTGGGGGAGGGTGAAGGGGTTTATTGGCAAAGCAAATGCTTATAAATACGCAGGCCATACTCGTATAGATCCACTTGGTCGAGTAATAACCGTTCGTTCCTCTTATAAAGGCATGAATCAAGAAGGCAATAAAGGCAACGCGAAATGCGCCAGGAAAGTATTTGTTTTCATTTACATGGGCGCAATGCCAAAATGTAGAACCCTTCCTCCCCTCCCTCTCCCCCCACCCTTAGTGAAGAACGGTAGGTAGGTAGGTAGGTAGGTAAAGAACGATAGAAAAAAAAAAAAAGGAAAGAAATGTGTGCTGGTGGAAAGCTTGCGAGTTAAGAGAAAGGGGGTGGAGGAGTTGAGGGTGGTGGTGGGAAGGTCGGACGGACCGCAAAATAATCCAAGAAAAAGGAAAGGGACACACGCGTAGAATGTTTAAGAGGAAATAAGGGAAAGGGAAAACTAGCTTTGAAAAAAAAATGAAAAAGGGGGTAGAAAAATAAAGAAGACCATCGAAAAAGTTCCTTCGAGCTATTTATAAAACGGTTATTGAAATCGTAGGAGTGAGAGATAGTAAAAGAAAGAGAGAGAGAGAGAGAGAGAGAGAGAGTAGTCCATATTTGCGAGAGAGACACGAGCCCTTATTTAAAAAGAATTACTTTCCATAAAGCTTGTAAGCGCTTCAAGGCAACCTCCCCGACTTTTTTCTTATCTTTTTTCGTGTTTTTTTCTTTCTCTCTCGAGCTACTTTACAACCATCGGCAAAATAACGAACGAAGCTTTCGTTAACTCATGCTACTTATATCTGTGTACTTTAAATATTACAGAAATATACTTTACTTTACTTTGCTCCTTTTTTTTTCTTTCTTTTACTCTTTCTGTCTCTCTTTCTCTTTTTCTTGTGACATATTTTAAAATAATATACACGGATAGAAAATTTTTCTCTTCGGAAAAGGGCCAGACGTCGTATTTTTTTCCGAGAACGAGTTTAGTTTATCAAGAATATTCTTAAAGCTCGAGGATAAGAGACACATAGGGAGATAGAAAACCAGTTGATTTTCTGCAAGTAGGTTTACAAGTCTAGAAACACGAAATTTAGAAAAGCTCTGTGTAAAAGCTCAGTGCACGTAACGTGCGTGTTTTCTCGCTTGAAAATCTGGCCGAGTTTTAACAGAAAAATTTCTATCTCTTCGTAGTCAGATCTTTCGGAAAAACAACGGGAATAAGAATAAGAAGAATAAGAAGAAGAGGAAGAGAAAGAAGAATGAGAGAAAATGGTGAAAAAAATAAAAGAAATTGAAGGGGAGGGGGAAAAGAAAGAGAAGGGTTAAGAAGAGGTCATCTTGGATGACAATTATTTCTCGAGTACGGGTCTGGTAGAATAGCTAGCTAGCTAGCTAGTAAGAGGAACGAGGAATGAGAACCAAGTGAGCGTGAGCTGTAGAAAGAAAAAGAAAATAGGAAGAAAAAAACAAGAGGGAGGAAAAAGGAAGAGAAAAAAAATAGGAGGAGGCATCGGTGTGTTTCGCTAGTTTACTTTTCCCCTTAATTTATGGTGAACTGTTTATCCATGACTATGTATTCTTCTTTCCTTCTCACGAGTACTTAAAACAAACAAGGGGAAAAAATAAACAGAAAAAAAAATAAAAAGAAACAATAAAAGAGAGAAAATAAAATAAAATAAAATGGGGAAAAAAAAAGGAATGAAATAAATAAGACAAATATATATATATATGGGTGATACCGTACACTTAGCAATAGTTATCGGTTCGTTTCGCACATATATACACCTCAATACATACATAGTTCTAAGGTAAGATAACACAGTCACGTTTTAAATTCGCTCTCGTAGAACTCTTGAAAGATATGGCTGCTCGATGTTACGAAAAGAAAATATGCTTTCTCTTCGAAGCCATTTCATTGTCCCTACGTTGTTCTATGTTAGTAGTAATAGTAGTAGTCTATCCGTGTATATCTCAGCTACTTTGACTCGTCCCTTCTCTTTCTCTCTCTATTTCTTTATTTTTTGTTCTTTTTCTCTTTTAAGATTTATGTGTACTTACAATACGATAAATATCCTCTCTATTCGTTTTAGAAACGAATCTTTTATTTACAAGCTGCATTATGCAAATAATGCATAGAGTGAAAGCCAAGAGAACGATGTCGTGTCTCGTAAGAAAATCATTTTCTTTAATATAATACTAGAATTTTTTTTATTGCTTATTCTCGGAAAAAGTTATTTCATTTTATGTTGAATGATTATTAGGTTGGTAATCGTGATACCTATAGTCTAACTCGAAACATCAAAATCATCTTTAATTCTAACGATTGACATTTCAAACGAGATTTATAATACTTCTCGTTTATGTTTCTACGAAAGTTTTTTTTATCAGAGAAATAAAAAACAAAATAATACAACGGAGTCACACAGAATTATCGTCGTATTTTGCTTTTTTTTTATCAAAATGGATAATAAATATGCAAGGGAGAACAAAATTGTGCAATAACGTGTGTCGAGTGAACGCAAATGTTAAACATTAAATATTTCAATTTCGTTCGGATAATTTCAATTCGAATGATGTGTCACGTTCAGTTTATGTAATTGAAAATGATGACGAGAAATTAACGATAAGTACACGGGTAAAAAGTATTCGTAAAAGAATAGATAAAATAGAGTATTAGAAGAAAATTAGTTTTTTACGAGTAATCTGATAATATTATATAAAAAGAAAAAATAAAGAAAGAGAGAGAGAGAGAGAGAGAGTTGAGTAAAATAAATACGTAATACAATACTTACAAAGGAAACAGTTTAATTCCCATTGATTTATACTCACTCGAAATTGTTTTACGATGTATATAACACACACACACATATATATTTAGGTATATATATGTATCTGTGTGTGGATTCGGTTATATATGTAGTTTTACCATGAGTACAAAAAGCAACGGAAAAGCCGATCGTTAGTTGAAATTGTAAAAAATAAAAAAAAAAAAGAAAGAAAGAAAAAAAGAAAAAATCAAAATGAAAAATAGGAGAGATGTATCTTGAACGATCCGTTACGTGTTCCCGCAAAGAGTTGCGGAATCTGACGGCATTCGTCGAAGCGAATTTATCGATTTCCCGTATTTTTTTATTACCAAAGCTTTCTTTCCCTTTTCTTTTTTTCCTATCTCTTTCTCTTTTTTTTTTACGTCGATTCAACGAAGATTTTCGAATATGAAATCGACGTAACGTCAAGAACAAGAGAAATCAATTTTTTATATTCGTACAAATAATAATAATGATAATAGTTATAACATAGTATTAATAGAAAATAATAGAAAATAATAGAAATTCGTATATCGTTTATCGTACAACGAAACGATGCGAATGTTTTTCTTTCTTTTTTTTTTTGTTGTTTTATTCGAATCGAAATGCATGAAATTTGATTTTTGAGGTTATACTTCTTTTGGTACGTTTGGGAAAATGTGATGGGAGTGTGATTCTTTTCCGAGCGACACCACGAAGTTGTCTTTTCTTCTTCTTCCTCTTTTTTTTTCTCAAACGGGTCACCCATCCAAATACTAATCGTACTCAGCGCTGCTTGATTTAAATGATCGAGCGGGAAGTAGTTCTATCACCGCGCCATGACAGTTGACGCATAAAATATTTCGATATATCTCCCTTATATTTAGTGTAGACCGATTGAAAATATGTTTCCTTTCTTTTTTTTTGTTAAATAAATAAATAATAATAATTAGTTGTTTATGTTCTCATACTTCCAATCCAATATTTTGTTGAAGTTATTTTTGAGGTTATATTCGTTTCGGTACGCCAAAGAAATATAACTTCTCACGTGCGTACATGAGTACACACACCAGTTTTTTTTTTTTTTTTATTTTTTCTTCTAATAGATTCACGAACGAAGCGTTTATTAAAATTAAATATGTTCCTTCCGATCGGATCTTCGTTTGCTTCTACATTTTACCCTCAACATTTTCTCGTACAAAGGGAAACCTTTTTAAGAAAAGTTTAATTAAACTTTCTTCCGAGTCTTCGTCTTTTCTTTTCTATTTTTTTTCTTTTTTTCTTTTCTTCTTCTATTTTTCATACTCTCTCTCTATCTCTCTCTTACTCTCTTTACGCAAACTTTTTAAGATGATTTAAAAGAAATAAGAATAAGTTTAAACACATCATTAATTACATCTCGGTACGGGGACACGAATTGGTTGTCACGGGTTACGAGAATTATACTAATCGAGAAAATTAATGTCCTCTTTTAAAACAACCAAAGAAAAAATAAGAAAAACTAAGTTCTCGAATCAAAAAAAAAAAAAAAAAATAGAAATAAAGAAACGTAGAACACAATCCAGAGAAAGGAAGAATAAAAAAAAGAAAAAAGTAAATCTAACAATAAAAGAAAATATCTACCAATTGTATGATACAGAGATTTCTTTTTTTTTTGTTTAAAAAAAGTTAACCGAGAACTTAGAGAAAAGCAATTTTCAACAGGTTCTCTTGGTGCTATTACGTATACGCTAAACTAACGTAACTTTCCAAGTGAATCTGATGAAAACGTCATAAGTTATCAGAGTTCGATGTTTGAGTTTGTAAGAGAGAGAGAGAAAGAGAAAAGAAAGAAAGAGACAAAGAGAAAATCGAAATAGTTCGACCGTTATATCGATATGTGAGTAGAAATAGGTAGGAAACCTGACGATCGAGTTACGAGTTTCATAACTCGCGAATGTAGAATAAAATTCGTAGTAATGGAAAACACGCGATATTCTTCCTTCCGATACGTTTTAAATAACACCACAAATAAACAGGAAAAGGGAAGAAAAAAAAAGAGAAAAAGAAAAAAATATAACAAAAAAAAGAAAAAAGTATAAAATTCCGTAAAAAATCTAAAAGCGTACGTTTACGTTTTCTTTAGCGTAGAATATAAAATATAAAAAAAAACACACACACACATACACAAAATCACGTGTGATTTCCCCCTCCCGCCACAATGTCTCGTAAAAAAGAAGTTTAGAAAAAAAAAACAAGAATTTTGTCCCTTTAAGGTACGTCCTTCTCGTAACTATTGATCCGCATGGTTCCTCTTCGTGTCGGATGGAAGGAAGAAAACGGGGTGGGGAAAGGGGAGGAGGAGGGTAGTTGAGTTTTCTCCTCGGCTTTGGTGCGAATCGTTCTGTTCTGTCCTGTTCCGTTCTGTTCTGTTCTGTTTCGAGGGGTGTGCCCGAGTTGAGGAGGGTACAAAGGTATAAGTTTGATGGTATACTACGAGAATAGACGGAAAGAATAAAATAGAATGAGTGTGTGTGAGAGAGAGAGATAGAATATATCTTTCTTTCCTTTCCTATATTCGTGTATTTGTATTCGCAGACCTTGGCAGTGTGCTTCATTCTCGCGGAAGTGGAATTCGAGGAGAAAATCGATATCAACGGATCAGCTGTTTCGGACAAAAGCTAGCTTTCGTTTCGATAGCCACGAGATAACCTCGATCGCATTGACCGTGGACCATGATAGAGGAAATTTTTTTTTGAAGTTATACTTCTTTTGGCGCGTTTGGGAAAATGTAATGGGAGTGATTTTTTTTCGAGCGTCTGTAAAAACGACACACCATGAAGTTTGTCGGTATTTTAAAGCGATTTCAAGTATACGGCATGAAGTTGTCTTCTCTTCTTTCCATTTTTTCTCAAGCGGGTCACCCATCCAAGTACTAATTGTACTCAGCGCTGCTTGACTTAAATGATCGAGCGGGAACCAATGCTATCGCAGCGCCATGGCCGTTGACGCATAAATTAATTCGATGTATCTCCCTTATATTTAGTGTGGACTGATATCTATATTTTAATATTTTTTTTATTCTTTATTATATATATATATATATAATATAATATTATTATTATTTTTTTTTATAATATAATAATTATTATTATTTTTTTTTTAAGTTATTTTTGAGGTTATTGAGGTTATGTTCGTTTCGGTACGCAAAACAAGTATAACTTCTTACGTGCGTACATAAGTACACACACCAGTTTTTTTTTCTTTTACCATAAACCCCTCTCCCTTTCTTACTCATTCCACTAAAATTTAAGAAAATTCGTGAAAATTCGGGCGTTATTTTTCATATGGTTTTCGCCCTTTTCTTGTATTTTTGATCTTCTTTTGTTTCTAATGAAATCGAAATATTTAATGACGGGGTAATAGAAAGGTGGTGTGCGTAAATGTGATTTATTATTCAGTACAACGAGTGAAATATTCACTCGAACTTCTTTATAAGAAATGTTTATAAATATTCAATTGTACTTTAGTGATTTGAGGTGTTGAATTATTCGAGCTTGGTTACGTTTGAGAGAGAAAGAGAGTGGGGATCATTGAACTTTCGTATTATTATACGAAATATTGAAAATCAGATATCTCTATATTTTATTGTCATAATTGTTTAATACTAATTATCATATGTATTATTATATTTAATTAAAATATAAAATAAAAATCTTTCGAAAAGAAAAAAAAAAAGGGGATTAAAATAAAATAAGTTTGATACAAGTTTGAAAGAGAAATAGGAATAAAAAAAAAAGGAAAAAACACAACAACAAAAGGGATTAAAAAACAAAAAGTTCAACTAGAAACGGACATCGATTTAAACGGACGGCTGTCGTTGCCAACATGACCGGACGTTGGCTCGATGGACGTTAATAAACGAGACGAACGATGGCATATAACTGGATTTCCTTCGACAAGGTACATTCCGAATTTCGGGACCTATGGGAACCAGTAACGAAACGTACTTTTTACGAAGAGAATTTTCCTCACATTCTAAACGTTTAACACTGGAACTACCATAAACTCTCTCTCTCTCTCTCTCTCTCTCTCTCTCTCGAAAAAGATTAATAACTCGAATTAACAAAAATTTAATTATTATTCAAAAATTAACAACCCAAATTATATTTATATTAATTCATCGTTATAATATGAAGAGAAAAAAATCAACAATAATAGATAAAACAATATATTATGAATTAAAAATATTGAATAAAAATATTTCAAATATATAATATCCAAAATTAGTATAAAATTATTCAATTTTACAGTCAAGAGAATTGATCTTGGTTTTCAAGCATTCGCACTTACATTCATACGAGATCCCATTATATCCAATAAAAATATAAAACGTAACGAAATAACTTATTCAAAATAAATATAATAAATTATACTCTTCATTTCTATTATACCTTATAAATCATAGAAATAAATCCAAGAATAATAACGCGATAGAAAATAAATGAAAAAAAGAAACAATAATATTTCAAATAACTAACGTTTTTAAATGATATGAGATTAATACAGTGAAAAAGAAAAAAAAGAACACACAGACAGACACACAAAAAATAGAAAGAAAGAAAGAAAGAGAGAGAGAGAGAGAGAGAGAGAGAGACATAAAAAAAAAGAGAGAAAATAAAAAAGGGAAAACTCTAAAACGGAGATTGGATTCCAGAATATCTCAGAATCGTTACGACGTGCTTTAGATGTGACGGTAGTAGCGTACTTCCGGCGAAAAAACGGTAGACAGGTAGAAGAGGAAGGAACGTCTGCGGGAATCCAAAGTATCCCTATTATACATAATACAGAGGGAAGAGAAAGAAAGAAAGCAAGCATCCAACCAACCAACCAACCAACCAACCAAGAAAGAGAGAGAGAGAGCAGGATATATAGGGTGAGGGTGGGGAGGGGGGGGATGGCATGGGTGGCAGGTGGTCGAGTCTCGACGCGTACGATCGCACGCACACACTCACATCTCTTTATACGTTATTCGTGTATATAGGGTGTCTCGTGTAAACCTTGCAGGCATAGGATATACACTCGAACGACGTGTATTTCGATGTACTCTCGTAGGAAAGGACAAGAGAAAGAGTGGGAGAGAATGAGAGAGAGAGGGAGAGGGAGGGAGGGAATTGCGTTGGCTCGAAGGTGATGCCGGTACGGTAAATCCTCGAGACACCTACGAGCTTCGTCTCGGCCCGAGAGTAATCTTGCCACTCTGTTTATTCCAGACACTCGCGGCTTTTTTCCCTTTTCGCGAATCGACCCTTCCCTCCCTTCCTTTCTTTCCTTTTCTTTTCTTTTCTTTTCTTTCTTTCTAGCTAGCTCACACACACACATTGGAGAAGAGTGAGGTATCTACGCGTTTATCTCGTGCCATCGGGGAAATTTTCCGACTGTTTCGTCTATAAATTTTCTCACCAGTTTTAAAGATCATACTCGTAAGAAAGATAGAATCCTGAAATAATGTATATATATGTATTTTTTTGTTCTTTGTTTTTTTTCCGTTCCTAATTTTTTCTAATTTTCTCCACATCTCGCAACGTCGAAATAATAAGAAAGGAAAAGGGAAAATTGTGATATATGAAAAAGGTGTTCTACCCCAACAGTTGAATAAATGAGCATGGAGAGTGACGTCTCGTTAAAAATATTAGCCGGGAATAAAGTAGAATTCTAAGTTTTCGTATATGAGAAAATATTAATTTGGTGGTCTCTTGGAATAATAAATTTGCACGTTATAAGTATATGTTATAATTAATATTATTATAATAAAATTGTATATAATAAATATTACAACAATAAATATAATATATATATAATACAATAAATATAATTTATTTATTTATTTATTTAATAATATTTTATTGACCCTAGAGCCTAGGCTCCCTAAAGGCCATTAATTACAGTAAAGTACAATATAATGTATAGATAAAACAAAACAAAAATTAAAATTATGTAGTTATTATTAAACTTATCATTATATTAGTAGTAACGCACAGTAAGTAGATAAATGTAAAAAGAAAAAAGAAAATAGTAATATACAATAAAATATATATATATAATATATATATGTGTCAACGGCCACGGTGCGGTGACAGCACTTGTTTCTGTTCGATAATTTAAGTCAAGCAGCCCTGAGTACGATTAGTACTTGGATGGGTGACCCGCTTGAGAAAAAAACACCGATGTGCCGTTTGACGCCCAAAATCTCCGCCTAATCAACATCTAAAGCTGATCCCAAACCCAGATAAAAAAAGGAGAGGGTTCGAGGGGTGAGGCTTAGCAACCCTATCCTCGGTAAAAACAATAAATTGCTCCTAGAATTATAGCAAGAAAAAAAGCTATTATAACAGGACGACAAAGTGTTCTAATAAAAAGAGGAAGGAATTATATATGAATTATTATAATAATATAAAAAGCCATATTCTCTTCTTCTAACACAATTGGAAACGCACTGATACATATACACGATAATAGAATATTCCGATAATAAAATATGATATATAATTATGATAATAAAGAACTATATTCTTATTTTCAGATACAATTGCAACGTGAAAAAAATAATACATTAAATATATATATCACATTATAATTTAATAATATATAAATTACCCTCGGTAAAAACAATAAATTGCTCCTAGAAATATAGCAACAAAAAAAGCTATATTATAACAGGACGACAAAGTGTTCTAATAAAAAGAGGAAGGATATATATATGAATTATTATAATAATATAAAAAACCATATTCTCTTCTAACACAATTGGAAACGCACTGATACATATACACGATAATAGAATATTCCGATAATAAAATATGATATATAATTATGATAATAAATGATAATAAAGAACTATATTCTTATTTTCAGATACAATTGCAACGTGAAAAAAATAATACATTAAATATATATATATCACATTATAATTTAATAATATATAAATTACATTTTCTTTCCTCACACATTTAAAAAAAAAGAACTATACATTAGATAGAAAAAAAGAAAAGAAAATAAAAGAGAGAAAGAAGAGAAAAGAAAAGAAAAGAAACGAAACGAAATAAAAGAGAAAAAGAAAAAGATGGTTTCGTTGAAAGCTCGAACCGTCTCTCTTACAAGCGCACGAACCCTTTCCAGTGACTTTGCTCCTCGTTAACGAGAACGAACTGGCTTCCGTTTCGTAAGGGGTCGAATTCCTTAACTTCTTTCGCGTAGAAAGGAAGGTGCAGACGACGAAATGTTTCTCGCGCGCGGACGACTCAGGTCAAAGAGCGTAGCCGCCTTCGTACCTTAATGAAAGGTTCTTCGTCCGGTATACCCTTTTCTATTTCTGTCTCTTTCTTTCCTTTTGCGACAACCAACCAAGCATTGTAGGAACCTGGACTAATCGGCTACCCGCCACCATCACCACCACCACCACCACCACCATAGCGTACACCGTGATTGTAGAAACGTAAAGGCCATTACGCCAACGTCCGTTCTTTTCTCTACCTTTTTTTTTTTCTTTCTTTTTTTTTTCTTCTCCGAGAGAAAGAAAAAGAAACAAAATGAGAGAAGAACGTGACCGCGAAAACGAATAATTAAACTTGCACGGTGATGGTAACGACGATACCTCCTACTGTGTCTGCTTTACGACGACATATTCGATGCACGAATTGAACAAATTTATGTTCTACGTGAGAATTTAAATATGCATTGTGTCTTTTTCTATTTTCTTTGCTTTTTATTCTTTATTATTTTTTATTATTCGTTCTTGGTTTTTATTCTATCTCTCTGTCTCTCTCTCTCACTCTTTCTTTCTCTTTCTATAAAAATCATATTATTACAATTGTTAAGTAGAATTATGAAATGAAGAATTTCATTTTTATATGTCCCCTATACTACTATTATAGAACCATTATACTTTTATTTATTATTCACTATTTTCTTTTTACATTTATCTACTTACTGTGCGTTATTACTAATATAATGATAAGTTTAATAATAATTACATAATTTAATTAAATTACAAAATACTGTAATTAATGGCCTTTAGGGAGCCTAGGCTCTAGGCTCAATAAAATATTATTAAATAAAAAAAAGAAAAAAAAATTACGAGATATTCGATGTATGAATTTAAACAAATGTATGTTCTATACAAAAGTCTAATGACATTCTATATAAATGTCTAATCACGTTGAAAGAAATAAGAACGAATAAGAGAATGGTCCTATCGAGAAAACGTACGAACAGGGGATGTATGGGGTGAGTTTCGTAAAAGAGTGGGAGTAAGAAAAGGAAGGAAGGAAGGAAGGAAGGAAAGACAACCTCGCGAAAAGAGGATTAAACCTTGTGGAAAAGAGATTCCAAGAAGACTTTTCTACCCATTTTTTTTTTTCTTCTCTCCTCAGTGTACACCTACATCTATATGTATATATATATATGTGTGTGTGTGTGTGCACTTTTTTTTCTTTGAGAAAAGTCCAATTGAATTTTCCTCTATTTTCTTTAATAGGAAGAAGCATCAAAAAAAAAAAAAAAAAAGAAAATAAATGGAAATAGAAAAATAGATAGAAAAAAAGGGAAAGAAACGTAGGGTGAACAACGTGTGCCTATCGATCTGAGAAATAAATATTTGAAATCATTCGGTATTTAATTGGTTTCTCTCCGAGGAATACCTACACGTCTTTGTACCAATTGAAAGCCTTAGGAAAGGAAATGACGACTACGAAGACGAGTTTCGATTCGTCATCCTTGCACGATTATCCTTCCTTCCCCCGACGTTGGAAGAAAAAGATGAATACTGGTGGTGGTGGTGGTGGTAGTATTGCTGCAGTTGTGCAGTTGTGTAGAAACAGAGGAGCAGGTTTCTCTTCGAAAACGTAAGGAAAAATAGGTATCGTTAAAGTGGAAGCAAGATGAAGACGGACATGGGGACAGAAACGTTTCTGGTACCCCTCTCCCCACCTCCTCACCCCAACCACCCCCCTCTTCCTCTATCTCTCTCTCTTTCTCTTTTTTTCTCTTTCTTTCTGCTCGTAGTGTACGTTCATGCGTGTGTTCACTTAAATATACATACACATATGATACACACGTATTAATAGTAACACACACACACACATACACATACACATATAAAAAGGATGTGTATAATACACGTAGTATTCGTTCGAGCTGAGCGAAAAACGATGCGTTTTATGGCTTCCCTCGGCCCACATTGTCGTTTTATTTCCCATTATTTAAGTGGCAAGGCGAGTTAACAAAAAGCAGCCGCCTCCGTGTGTGCACCGGCGTTATTCCCAGCATCCGCGAGATGCACCATGAGAGGAGTCTCCAACGAGTTTCTTCACGTTCTTTCTCGACTTCTCTTTATTCCCTTACATATACATATGTGTACCTAACTATCTCGATCATTCTATTTCTCTTTCTCTCTCTTTATTTCTATCTGTTTGGTTTTTTTTTCTTTCTTTCTTTCTGTCTAACGACGTATATGAATTTTTATTATCTCTATAATATAATACACGAGAGAAAATATTTTTCAAATGAATTTACGTAATGTAATATAATATATGAATTGATATTTAATCTAATCTCTAATTTACCGATCGTTTAATTTATTTAATAAATTTTCTAAATACTTGTTGATATTTTTGAAAATAAAATTATGTTGAGTCATGTAGAACGATAATGACATTTTTTGTATTATTAGGTGGAGGGATAATTTTATTTTTCTTTAGATAAATCTCTTCACATTTGAATTTCAACGAATTCATTGAAACTTTTTTGAATAATTATTTTCGATTATTTTCTATTTATTTAATAATGATTATAAACAGTATTAATATTATATCAACAAGGATTAATTATCTATTATATAAATTTAAATATTTTTTTGTCTGTATTTGGTAAAAGAAAATTATTACATAATACTTACACTATAATTTCTAATGTTATGTATATTAGAATTATAATTAACAAAAGAAAAGTTTCAAAGTTTAATCGAAAACATGTTCGGAAACCAACTGGAAAAATGATTCTATAGCGAAAAAACTTTAATAATTAACAGGTACACGAGAAAATGAAATAAAATATATTATAAAATATAATAAAAAAGAATTAATCTCAAAATAACGTATTGAATAAAATTCGAAAAATTTCGTTTAAAGATACATACATACATACATACATACTGATCGTATTAAAAGTACGTTTGCTCTCATTCAATTCACTCGACTGACTAAACTTCTCAGATGACCTTTCAAGAATGTTGACACTGGCGATGAGTTGTCTCGGTGAGTAATGAAAACCAATGTTTACCCTAAAAGATGACTCATTTCGACTAGATCTTTCATAAGACATAAACAATATTATCAATGCTGAGCAAGAGAAAAATTTGTATCTTTTTATTTTATATAAAACGTATTAAAAATGTTTCAATCAAAATACGAACGAAATGCGAAGTATGTATACGTAAAATACTGATCAAATTAAATTCGAAATCTTCGATAACAGCAGGTGGATGGGTTTTTAATTGAAATCAAAATTTACGGCATCTCTCCTATTTGATTAATTATAATTATTAATAATAATATTCGTTAAATTTCTTGAAAAATCAACACATTACATACACGTGACTTTAAATATTTTTCATATAATAATTAATAATTATAAAATTTACGTCGTCATCTCTCCTATTTGATTAATTATAATTATTAATAATAATATTCGTTAAATTTCTTGAAAAATCCACACATTACATACACGTGACTTTAGATATTTTTCATATAATAATTAATAATATTAAATATATCAAACACTCATACACAATTGAGACACACAAATATTTCTCTCTCTCTTACTGACACTAATTCTAATTGGAATAAAAAATGTATCAAAATTAATTTCAAAAAATTTAAATATAATAACACAAAAAAAGACAGTATACATATTTTTCATTTTTATCTGTATATAAAAGAATATATGATTTAGTCGTTGTCTCTCTGTAATAAAGCGATAGATGAATCGCGTGTCGCGAGGTAATTGACCGATGGTCATGGACTCACTTCTTCCTCCTCTTTTTCTTCTTCTTCTTCTTCTTCTTCTTCTCTTTCTAGCAGCCACTATATTCCGCTTAATAATACAAGGCGCCACGCCGAGTTCGTAGTACGCGTTGCTAATTACGAGTGGAGAAAGAGATAAAATGAGAGGAGAAAGAATTAAATGAGAGGAGAAAGAATGAGAGGAGAGAGGGAAGAATAAAAGAAAAGCAGTTGGATTATCTGCCTTCCAACATATAATACAATATATACATATAATATACATATATACATATACATATACATAGATATATAGAAGAAAAGAAAAGATATACATATATACATATACTATATATATACATATAATACAATATATATACATATACATAATATACATATATATAATATACATATATATACATATAATACAATATATGAGCCGTTTATTTTGAAAGTAGCCTCAACTCCATTTTTCATTTTTTTCCGGTTACCCACGTTAACATGTGCAGCTTCAAATTATCTATCAATAAAGCATTTAAGATTTTTTATATTCCGAGTAAATACGCTAATTCTGGACACATAAGTTTTCAGAGTTAGTTGAATCACTGAACCGTTTATTTTGAAAGTGGCCTAACTCCATTAGGAGTAGAGATTTTGGTGTGGTAGAAATGGCATTAAAAAAAAATAATTTACTGTTTGTCCCCCGAGAGTATTACAATATTATCAAAAAGTGTCGGAAAGGTAATAACTTTATTGTACATGAAATGAGACAAGAAGATTTTGTATCAACAAAATTATTAGAAGACGCAATTTTTAAAAGGGTCAAGAATTCTAACGGAGAACCAATAAACTGGTTAAAAATATGTTGGATGCGTTTTGTCAAAAATGAATAAGATTTTCTATAAGACATCAATGAATGAGAACGAAAATTTGAAAGTCCTGAATTTAATACCACGTCGGGGTAGACCAAGAAAGTTCGAAAATATTGTATTGACAACACTGTATAAAAATATAAGACAAATTACAACCGCAAAATTCAAGGACATAATTGACTTATTACGATATATACCACCGGAACATCATGATTTCTTTAAATCTCTTTCACATACACAAAATGTAGATGAGTAGAAAATTGTTTTGTAATTTATGTTTGTAAAAAATATTTTGAATCGCATAATTGATGTTTTTAAAGTGTTATAAAGATATGTAAAATAAAATAAGTATTGTTTTTTCGCAATTTGAAGCATCTTAAATTATGTTGAATGGAATTCGGTTCCTTCAAATTTTATAACGAATCTGATTGTTAATTTTGAAAGTGGCCTAACTCCATTCTCGGTAAGAAAACGCATATTATTCACTTAATAATTGCCATTATTTTAATAGGAACTGTAAATTGAACACCTTTAGATACACTTAAGCAATATAACTCATTGTTATTCTTTACGTATATTTTTAATTGCATTGAAACGCAAACCTTTAAATATTTCAATTTAAGGTTATATGGAGTTAGACCACTTTCAAAATAAACGGCTCATATATATATATGTATATGTATGTATAAGTACATTGGACTAATTCAAAGAGACAATTTATGTCTTCTCCTCATCAAATAGAAAAGAAAAAGAATAAAATAATGAGAGACGTTAGAAGGAATCGTTGTCCCTTGCAGAAAACGATGAGAATGACGATGAAAAAGAAAGAAATAAAAATAATAATAATAAGAAGAAGAAGAGGAGGATGAGGATGAAGAAAAAGATCAATAAAAAAGAGGACAACGTTGCATTGCTTCTCTCTTTGGCGATATTCTTTGGGAAGGTCGACGTCGTTAGGACCGATGGGATCCCGTTATTAGGATGGCACGCAGGCAACAAGACCACCCTGGTCCATCCAGCAAGGCTAGCAAGTACAGTCTTCGTCCAAAGAACCAACCAGAAAGAAGAAGAGGGATAGAAGAATGAGGGAACGAGGAAGAATGAGAAACGTGGGGAGGCAGAAATAGAAAGAGAAAAAGAGAGAAAGAAAGAGAGAGAAAGAGAGACTGTGTGTGTATATGTGTGTATGTTTGTGTGTGTGTATTTATGTGAAAGAGAAGAAGAAAGAGTAGTACCGGCAGCGACTGCCGGCAGCTGGCGTTGAGGATAACCGAAAGGCCGCCGACGTTGATGCACGAGGTACAAATTAAAGGAACACGAGGAAGAAACTCGATCGGGCCTGCGTATGAGAGAAGCACAAATAACCAACAAACTCGTCGACGAGATATCTACTTACTTACTTACTTAGTTACTTACTTAGTTAGTTGCTTATATATTTTTTCTTTCTTTTTTCTTTTTTTTTTTTTATTCGATTGCTTGATATTAATTTAATGTTTCTCCCCCTTTCAACTTTCGACTCACTCGACAAATGAAAAGACCGAGAAAGAGAGAGAGGGAAGTGAAGAAGAAAAGTATGGTAAAAAAAGAAAGTAGATTATATATATAATTGAATACATATGAGAAAGTGTTGTTTAGTATATTCGAAGAGATTACGATTAAATTATTTATTTTCTTTTATCGTCAGAAAAATCATTCGACGAGGATTTTTTCTATTTCACTTTCTCGATACAATTTATATATATATAATATGTATTGTATGTATATAGATATTATATATATATACACACACACAGGCGTATATATATATATCTACTATGAAAATATGCACGGTGATAACTTTTGGTTGAATATAAAAATAATTAAAAAGAAAGAAACGAGATCCATCGAGAGCACGGTATATCCATTACTGAACAAAATGAGAAAAATAGAGAGAGAGAGAGAGAGAGAGAGAATGAGGGGGTTGTATTTTTGCTCGATGACGGATGATCGGAGCAGATTAAAACATCCTTCAAAAGAGCCCCCGTCGACGAGCCACGAAATTTTTTTCCCCTTTGAAATCCAACAAGTCGCGAGGATTATTTTTACCCCTTATCCTTCTCTCTCTCTCTCTTTTTCTCTCTCTCTCTAATTCTAGTTCTATTCTCTATTTTTATCTCTACCTATCGCCGAAAAATTATATCTCCTGTACGTAATCTCTTTCACCCCAACTCTCCTCCCTCCTCTATCCCCACCCACCCTGCCAAACCATTTTCCTGTTTTTCCCCTTCTTTTTTCTTTTACCTTTTTTTTTTATTTTTACACGCCATGCCGTAAGCTTTTTCACTTCTTTCATACGCACGTCACACATTCGCTTCATCCACTACCCTCCTCCCTTCTTCTCACCCTCCCTAAGTTACCCCTTCCATTTTTATATATACACCTATAATATGTCTCCTAGTTGACGGATCTTATGGTACAGACGAAAATAATTTATCTATCCATCCATCCAACCCGTCTAGTGTATTTCATCTCGTTCCTCTACATTCTCTCCCTCTCTCTCTCTCTTATTCTCTTATTCTCTTTCTCTTTCTCTAGTTTCATCTAACCAACAGTCTATTCGTCTGACTGTCTCAGTTTATTCCCAGTGGAATGTCTCGTAAAGGTTGCTATCCCAAATTGTTATTTCGTAGTTCGTGTCATCGTATCGACGTATCTCATAGTTGAACTATATTTCTCTAAATTCCGAGAAACCAAAGAGAGAGAAAGAGAGAGAGAGAGAGAGAGAAAGTGAATGAGAGAATAGTATCATTATATGTAACGATACTTAACATTTGCATCTCGGATCAGAGACTAGTATAATCGTACTGAAACTAACGGAGAGATATCTTTGAGATAATTGAATTAACTTCATTTTGTATTCGTTCGTATATATATATGAAATGAAATGAATGGTAATGAAAAAATAAATAAAAATAAAAAAAACTAGTGTGTGTACTTATGTACGCACGTAAGAAGTTATACTTCTTTGCCGTACCAAAACGAACATAACCTCAATAACCTCAAAAATAACTTCAAAAAAAACTTCAAAGAAAAGAAATAACTTACAAAAAAAAACAATAATTATTATATATATATAAGAAAGAATAAAAACTGATGTGTGTACTTATGTACGCACGTAAGAAGTTATACTTCTTTGCCGTACCAAAACGAACATAACCTCAATAACCTCAAAAATAACTTTAAAAAATAACTTAACAAAAAAGAAAAATTTATTATTATTATTATTATTATTATTATTATTATTATTTAAAAAAAAATGGAAAGAAACATATTTTCAATCGATCGATATATTATATATATATTAGAAAGAATAATAAAATATCATAATATATGCCATGGCGCTGCGATAGCATTGGTTCCCGCTCGATCATTTAAGTCAAGCAGCGCTGAGTACAATTAGTACTTGGATGGGTGACCCGCTTGAGAAAAAAAGGGGAAGAAGAAAAGAAGACAACTTCATGCCGTATACTTGAAATCGCTTTGCCCGCGCGTCGTCAATACCGACAAACTTCATGGTGTCGTTTTTCCAGACGCCCGAAACAAAATCAACTCCCCATTACATTTTCCCCAACGCGCCAAAAGAAGTATAACTTCAAAAAGAGAAATACCATAAGCGAGTGAACGATTGAAAATGTTTCTAAAGTTTAGTGAGATTACAAAATGAATTACACGAGAGATGAAGAATAATCGAATAAAAATGTTAATTAAAAATCTATATAATAACCACTAAGAATAATCGATTATTTTCTTTGACTCACCGTGCAGAGATATCCTCGAATTAAATAAAGGAGGATGAGGAGGAGATAGAGAGATAGAATCCTCGGCGGAGTGAAATTAGTACTCACCTGAAATTAAAGAAGAAATCTCAATTAGTTCAATAACACTTAACACGAATGGGTGATTACAAAGACAAAACAAAGATCTTTAGCTCCATTACTCGTATTAGAATTATTCGAGAGGACGATAGAGAGAACAAAGCTTTCCGAATCGAGGTCGTTAATAGCTCCGTTTCGAAGTTGAGCGAGTAAAGGGGGCTTGTGGATAGTGTTGGTAGTGGTAATAGTAATAGTACAAGTACTAGTAGTTGTAGTAATAGAAGCTGTAGTAACGATAGTAACGGTGATGGTGTTGGATAGTAATAGTAGTAGTGGTGGTGAGATATAGTGATGGTGATGATGGTGATATGGTGGTAGTGGTGGTAGTGATGGTGAAGCCAGTGCTGCTGCTGCTGCTGCTGCTGGTTGCTGAGTTCTCGTTGCAAAAAGAGTTCAATCTGCAGAACGAACGAACGAACGAAGAGACGAACGAACGCGCGTAATGAAACGCCACGCGGGTCGTCGACGCTTCCATTGAGAGAGCATGAAAGCGGAAGAGAAATAGAAAGAGGAAAAGGGACATATAAACGTGAGAAAACGAAACGAGCACGTAGAAAGAGAACTGAAGATAGGTATATACGTATGTATGTGTATACATATATGTATGTATATATATATATAGGTATCTATCGAACGAGAGGTGGAGATAGAAAGAGAAGAGACTAAAAAAAGAATAAAAAAAAAAAAAAATAGAGAGAGAGAGAGATAGATAGAATTTGAAAACCAGACCGGATGGTTTATCGGCGTTAATTGATTCGTCGAATGACCGGAACGCCAACTAAATTAAAATGCCTGAGCCGGGATGCAAAAAACGCTATTGGTATTTGCGGCTTATCGTAATAAAAATTTTCCGTGCCAATCGTCCTTTTATTTCCCCCTCTCTCTCTCTATCGACGACGACGACTACGACGACGACGACGGCCCGCGTTACCGAGAAATAAAGAGGAAAATAAAATTGAGAGAAAGAGTAAAAAATAGAGGAGAACCAAAAAGGTTTGAGGAAAAAAAAGAAAAAAAAAAAAGAAAAGAGAAATGAACGGAACACAATCGTCTATTCCGCACATCTCGACACTTTTCTATCCAGAATCTACTACTAGTTTTCTCTCAAACGTCATTATCAAGCGGTTCGCAGCAGCAGCAGCAGCAGCAGCATTCTCGAAATCCTTTAGTTCGCACAATGAGAGATAAAATGTTCATGATCCATCGCGTCCGATGTTATTCGAGATATTCTACCTTTTCCATTTTACCGTGTCCCTGTGAAACTGCTCGCGGCCTGCTGGTTGCTGCTGCTGCTGCTGGCTCAACGTTCCCTGACAAATGAGGATCTTATGCAAATTTTTCAAGGGGATTATTATCGCCGGAATTTCCCCTAATTCCCCTTAGCACGTCTTTTCGAATATTTTACAACGTGGGTTTAACGAGTTTTTCCCCTTATTCGTATAATCGCTAAGTCAAAAATCGTAACTTTCCAATAGAATTATTTGCAAAAAATAAATTCATTCGGTAATATATATTTAATACATATTATATCAATATCAATTATTATACTTATGTATAATAATAAAAATTTTTCTAAATATATTATATATATTACAAATCGAACAATAGTTTATAGAAAAAATACAAAATAGGACAACGATGTATTTTACTTTCGTACACAAATACGAACCCGTTATATGATATGTATTAACAACAAAATATACATGTAGTATATATAAAACAATAATAATATAATATATCGAGTCATCATTTATAACGGGAGATAATTAGTAACGTTTATTATAGCTCGGTTTTACGATGTACATCACAGAGGAAGAACATGCATGTATATATATATATACACACATACATACATATATATATATATATATGAATCTATGTATATGCTAAACAGTAATACGCAACAGATTCATGGGCTATCGTAGGCCGTTACATCGTGCGGTCGAACAATCACAAGTTACGTGCATTCCTACCAATCGGGTAATTATACGCACGAGTGCCGTACAAACAGTTACAATCCGTTCCCTCCAATGATCCGTAAGTAATGCGTGCAATTACAAAACCACGTGTATACGGCTACCTACTAGCAAAGCTTCGAAGATACTACGAGTTGATACATCTCAGTATTCTCTATCTTTGTATCATTCAACAACCATAACTTCTACTCCGAAACACTCAATCGCCACCTCATATAACTTCACCGTTTCCCCATTATCCTCTTCACCGATTGTATTATAACAATTATATACGAATAATTGGAACACGTAAATTATAGTCTTTGTGTTGTACAATTGACTATGAGACGACTATGAGGAAAATTCAATTTAAAGGCTTCATTCAAATGGGATTTAATAAAGAATAAGTGGAAAATCACTATTCCTGCGTGGTTTTTTTTTAAATTGAAGCTATGTGAAACAGAGAGAGAGAGAGAGAGAGATATAGGGGGGACCATATAGAAAATCTAATTTCAATTTGAATTTGTGAGAAGAATGACCAATAACTGGAAAACAAAGATCGCTGTATTAACATTTTTTTTCAATTGACTACGAGATAGGACTATGACAATTTCATTTCAATCATGTTTTTACGAGAACAATATCCAATAAACGGATAACAAAAGTCTTTTATCATCGTATTTCTCAATTCACCGTGCCATAAGGTAGAATCGAATAATTTTATTTTAATTTCTACTATACATTATACAATATAATATATTTATATTTATATAACAAAAGAATATAATCGGATAATATAAAAATCTCTCGTTGCAATTGTTTTATATTTCTTGTCTTTTTTTTTTAAATTAATTACGATACGATTCTGTAGGGATTCAAATGAAATGTAATTCTCGTATTTATGATTTAATCGTATAGCTCTTAAGGTAGCCGATGGGCATGGTTGATTCGGTTTAGGTCAAATTGATATGTGAGCTAAAGGGCCTTGGGCTAAGACATTACCTCTGGCTTTCTAACAAGTGTCACTAACACCTAGATGCTTTGATTACTGTTCCCTCACATCCTCTTGTTAGTTATACATAGAGAACGATCAATAAGGATAATTAGCAATTAGAGTGTTCAACCTTGATTATCAAATTTCTCTTCACATTATTATTATTAATTTAACTATTATTATTTACCCATTTTAATCTCTATAACATAAATCAATCATTTTCATTAATGAAAGTATGAGAATGGGAGAAAAAAAGGAAAAATCGGAGTAGGAGGGGGGAGTAGTGGGGTTGGGTGGGGTGAGGTGAGTATTAAAAAAGAAAAATCGTAGATATTACAGAATTGTAGTTAATTAGCAAGGTGCATTCGGCAAGTCGACGAGATTTTACGGTCGAGTTGTTTTCAGGGTTCGATGGGGAAAGGCGAGAGAGGAAATTCTGTAAAGGTCGGCTTACAACGCGCCTAATCTCCCCTCTTTCTCTCTCTCTCTATGATCGCGAAAACACGAGAGAGAGTATGTTCGGAGAGAGCGAATCGAGAGAGTGGTCTCGCTTGTAGTTGCACTCGCGCATTCCCTTCGAACGGCTAATTATTCGCACAATACTCACTATACTCGACGTCGCGCCACCAAACAATGAACAACTGCAGTTGCATTTCGAGTATAGAACCTCATTTCGGAATCCGGATTCGAACGGATCAACGAGACCAAAATCCGAAACCACCATTCAAAATCCTTTAAGGGGTTATATCCACTTGCGAGGCAGAAAAAACGCGTTTTTTTGTGAATTTTTTCCGACGAGGCATTTTATTTTATACATTAATTGAAAAAATGTACTTAAAGAGAATTTAATGTACTTTAACAATCAGCGGTTTATTTAAAAAAATATTGGATCCCCTAGCTCCTGTAGATGATCTGCGGAGAGACCTCCAAAAAAAAGTGCTTGGCGGTGTACAAGATATCTCTGGTCCAAATTATTTGAAAACCAAAAACCAAAAATATTTAGTTTTATAATAAATAAATACAGGTAATGATCGAAGGTCTAGTCAAAATTTTGATTTTTGACAAAATGGCGGCTGTTCAAAAAAAAAATTCAGTTTTTCATGAAAATTTTTCACTTCAAAGTGGCTTAAAAAATCGAAATTATTGTCCAAAACCTTATTCCTTCGATCATTACCTGAAAAATATATCTGAGTAAGTCGTGTGAAAATTTCAAACCGATCGGTTTAGCGGTTTCGGAGAAATTTTGTACACCGACTCTGAAAACACGGTTTCGAGATAAACGCGTTTAAAGTTTCGGGAATGATTTACACTAAATTAAAAATTTTTTTTTTCAACTTACATCGTGTCATCTATTCCAGTACCATAAGAGGAACCCTCTACTTCGTCGTTTGCATCCAAAATGTTTAGTTGTTGTTGTCTACGAGCCATTCTCCCCTCGCGCGTCGACCCTTGCGCTCTTGCGTCCGAAATTGAGATGCGCTCTGCGTCCTCTTTACTCACGAAGGAATGAGCATTGGGTCCAAGTGATAATCCCATAGCACTCATATAATAAAGAAGAGATGTTTTACCTTCATTAAAGACCCCGGCTGCAATGTTTGCAGCTATTTCCACAATTTTAGAGCAGCTGGAATAATTTTTGGAGTTATTTTCCATATCAGCTGATTATAACTTTCATTATTGTTCTGGGTAAAACCACCAACGCATCGTTCCAATAATTTTTGTTACTTAGATCTTCGTAAATTGGAAAAATAGCTGTTGCAACATCAGGTGGTAAGGCCTCATAATCAAACTGCTATCATCATATTCCACGGTTTTCGGATTAAAAACGTTCTTCCGTTTATTTCTTCGAGACAACTGTTCACTGGAAGTTCTACGAGTTTCTCTGCTAATTTTACGAGGCATTTTTTACTTTAATTAATTAAACTATACACACTGAGAAATACACAAACTGAGCAAAAACACAACTTGTCCACGTGGAAGATCACTTTTAACTGATGAGTTCACATATTTTTAACTTAAAATTCCTCAACATAGGTTTCACGTATAAACTAGACCTTTTGTATTATTATCTTAGGGTCCCAAACACAATATAAGTCGAAATCAAAAGTATAGCGGCTACCAGAAACAGCTGCTACTCCGGCTCGTGCTCCGCCTACTTTCGAACGCTCGGAGACGTTCTTACTAATACGCTCATATCTCCGAAACTAATTGTCGGATCGATTTGAAATTTTCAGAGAATATTCTTGAATATATTTACATTCAAAAAATGAAAAAAAAAAAAAAAATTTTTTTTGAAAATCACAAGTGGATATAACCCCTTAACATTCTATCATACTTCAAAATTTATATATTATGTATATATGTATATGTATGTGTTTATATGTGTATGTATGTGTGTATGTATGTATATATTTTATTCTTCTTTATTAGTTTATCACACAAATTATTATGGAAACTCTTATGAAATAAACTAAATGAATTCTGAATGAAATGAATGAATGTATATGTATTATGTATATATGTATATGTATGTGTTTATGTATGTGTGTATATATTTTATTCTTCTTTATTAGTTTATCACACAAATTATTATGGAAACTCTTATGAAATAAACTAAATGAATTCTGAATGAAATGAATGAATGTATATATATTATGTATATATATATATGTATGTGTTTATGTGTGTATGTATGTGTGTATGTGTGTATGTATGTGTGTATGTGTGTATGTATATTTTATTCTTTTTTATTAGTTTATCACACAAATTATTATGGAAACTCTTATGAAATAAACTAAATGAATTCTGAATGAAATGAATGAATGTATATATATTATGTATATATGTATGTATGTGTGTATGTGTGTGTGTATATATTTTATTCTTCTTTATTAGTTTATCACACAAATTATTATGGAAACTCTTATGAAATAAACTAAATGAATTCTTTTGAAATTATTATAATTATTGAAATATTCGTCGAGATATTTATGTATTTTATTCATATGATAAAATTGTTAACGAATTATATACACCGTGAAACAATTTAAATATTGTTAGTAATATTATCGTTAATCTTGCTTATCGATCGATCGAATAAAAATCGTATCTATAGTTAAACGTTATTTTATCGAAAACATTTTATTATCCTGCGATAATATAAAATATAATAAATAACATTTATTTGTGTTTCATAACAAATGAATATGGAAATCATTTTATTATATTAATTTTATTAATATCGTTACGAATAATTAATAAAAATTTACTAATATATTTTGTATTTTAATCGATTAATTGATTGGCCGGTAAGTATAATGTGTTTAAGAGAAAGAAATGTCATGAAAATATTGACTTTTTATATTATGAATTGTTAATTGTGAAAGTTATGTAGAAATAAAGTTGAACAATATTTTATTATATTTTCAAATATAACCTTTTCCAAAGTGGAATTTTATATATAATAAATGTTTGATAGCATTGTGTATGGGGTTGTAACGTGAAGTGGAATTAAATTGATCAAATAAATTAAATTATTAACAGGATTCCGTGTTGAATTGCAAATGTTCAACTTGTAAATAATTTTTACACAGATATGTGTGCATATATGCTCGAAAAGATAAAAATAAATATTTGCATAAGTAAAACAAATATAAAACCATTTGACCATTCTAGAAATTAATAAAACAATTAAAATAAAAAAATGATAATAAAATAATTCTCGATTAGGTTATTAATATTTTAATAGTAATTTAAAAGACTATATATAAACGTTATATGATAGAAGATAAGCCATTAATCTAATGAAGATGCTACAAAATCCATAAAAAGTGTCGATAAACCTTATCGCGAAGAAAAAAGTCAAACACATTGTTAAATGTTTCGAGTTGGTATAATTCGATGAACTCGATACTTTCCCAATATAACGGTAATAAATAACATTAATAACGCTAAACGGACGATGTATTTATCGGTAATGGAAACCATTAAGAGTTGGTTTATGCCCCGTCGACGATCAACATCTTAAGGTCTCGATTTTATCAACTATATCGATCCTTTTTCTAGACGAGCTATTAAAATGGAATTCATTTTATACGACTCCTCTCGTCTATAACAAAAATAAATATTTATTATTAAATATTTATATCAATTTCTTTATTTCTCTCTCTTTTTCATCATTGTAATTGGAAATAAAAAAACTGGTGTGTGTACTTAAGAAGTTATACTTCTTTGTCGTACCAAAACGAACATAACCTCAATAACCTCGAAAATAACTTTAAAAAATAACTTAACAAAAAAGAAAAATTTATTATTATTATTATTATTATTATTTAAAAAAAATGGAAAGAAACATATTTTCAATCGATCGATATATTATATATATTAGAAAGAATAATAAAATATCATAATATATGCCATGGCGCTGTGATAGCATTGGTTCCCGCTCGATCATTTAAGTCAAGCAGCGCTGAGTACAATTAGTACTCGGATGGGTGACCCGCTTGAGAATAAAAAAGAGGAAGAAGAAGAGAAGAAGACAACTTCATGCCGTATACTTGAAATCACTTTGCCGCGCGTCTAAATACCGACAAACTTCATGGTGTCGTTCGGAAAAAAATAATATTTAAATATATAAAATATATAAAATAATATTTAAATATATTATTCACACATTTACGAATCTTTATGTAATAAGTAAAATTATCTTGAAAAATATTTCTCCAATCTCTAAGAAAAAGATCATTAAATTATTTATATAAAAGATATTCACTTTTCTATCCGCAATGCATTTTTTCTGGATGACGAATAATACAATCAATGATAATTTAAACACGAATTTAAAATCACGACTGTCATTTGACAATTCTATGACCATCGTGTATGTATGTGTGTGTGTGTGTTTGTGTACGTCCAAGGATGATAAAAACAAAAACGAAAATTGGGTTGAAAGTAGTTCATGTTTACTCAACTCCCTGGACTTTATGTGATGTACTTTAGAATTCCAAAAAAAAAGGAGAGGAAAAATAAAAGCAGGATTAAAAAAAAAAGGGGGAGAACAAGTCGAAGGTTATGCGAGGAAGAAGAAATAAAAATGAATGGGAAAGAAAAAGAGAAAAAAAGATAAAAAGATAGGATAATGTAACCATTGTGTACAAACAAGAAACACATGCGAGTACAAAGGTAGATGGGAATGGGGGTTTTAGGACACGGAAATCCCGTAGAAACGCGACATTTTAAGTGCGACGACACGGAGGAGAACGAGGACGAGAACGAGGACGAGGACGAGGACGACGAGCGGTCTGCGGTTTAAGAAAATATTTGTCTCTGCTCGAGCTCGTAAGCGGCTTAAAAGCGAAAACGTAGCCGGTCTAAATTCTACTGCACTCCTGGTTGGCTGACTGGTCTCTCAGTAGTGGTAACGAAGTTCCAGTTAATTACCGAGGATCGTTTATACATTTGTCGCAATAATACCACGCGTTTTAACCACACGTTTTTTAAACAATAAATAATTGTAACTTTTACTTAAACTATCCTTTGTGTAATTCGTTTCATATATCCAGAAACTTTGTAACTAATTCAAACGTTCAATTATTAATATACGTTGAATTGTTATTAATGGTTTTTTTTTATGTGTACCGCAACCTTGTAGAATTTAATTTAAATTTCTTTCGATCTTCCTGTTTTTACTTTTTTTTTTCAATGAAATTTTCAAGACCCAAAGGATCTTTTAATAAGAGTAAAGTGTAATCGAAAAAGTACCCCGATAAGACATTTTCGTGTAATTTTTATCTATTAAAAGTTATCAAAGAGAGGTATCGGATGAATTCTCATCGATTCGAGGAAAAATTAGTTACGTGAAGCTCTAGCTATATTTATCGCAAACTTTATTAATAAATATTTCATAGATTTCTTTAATGTAATTTGAAACATTTTCCAAAATATAATACTTGATAAAAGTATAAAACATTCTGCTGTAAATTTTTTATCTATCTACAAAAAAAAAAAGAGTATCAAGAAGATTTTAAATAAATAAATGAATTTTCAATATAAAATCGATTGGACGTTCAAGTTCGATGAAATATTTGAACATTCGATTGTAATAATAAAATCTAATCGAATTAATGACACGTATCCTATGTTCGCGCGAAGGAATTTATTTGTTTCAGTTTATCGATAAAAATAAAAGTAAAAATAAAAGTAAAAATAAAAAAAAGTATTATACTCTTTTATTCCGAGTATTACGAACTAATCTTACAGTAAGAGAATCGTAGTACGCGATTCGAATTCGTGTCTAATATCTTTCGATAAAGAAATAGTTGGTACGTGTCTTCGAATTTCAGAGAAGGAAACTGATCGAACTATTTGAGAACGACTTTAACCGAGAAATTCGTCTTCCACGTTTTCCGGAACGAGAGGACATAACCGAACTTGAAGTATTTTCAAGCTGACATCTTATGTTAGTATCCGCAAACTAGATCCGATTTCTGATACTTTTTTTTCCTTTTTTTTTTCAAATACCGATGACAATTTTAAATCTAACAAATCGATTACTTCTAATTCATAATGCAATTTATAATCAAACTTACGTTATACAATTAATAAAGTAAATTATTCTTCAAAATCATTATTAATATCAATTTCAAATATTAAATAAATTTATAATCAATTATAAACTTACGTTACAATTAATAAAGTAAATTATTCAGCAAAATCATTATTAATATCAATTTCAAATATTAAATAAATTTATAATCAATTATAAACTTACGTTACAATTAATAAAGTAAATTATTCAGCAAAATCATTATTAATATCAATTTCAAATATTAAATAAACAATAACGAACGAATCTTAATCGAACTCGCGCAAAAATTTGACAGAATTCTGTACGATCTTTTAAATATGAATCTAAAAAGAACGTTTCATTTAATTCAATACCGATGACAATTTTAAATCTAACAAATTGATTACTTGAAATTCATAATGCAATTTATAATCAAACTTACGTTATACAATTAATAAAGTAAATTATTCTTCAAAATCATTATTAATATCAATTTCAAATATTAAATAAATTTATAATCAATTATAAACTTACGTTACAATTAATAAAGTAAATTATTCAGCAAAAATCATTATTAATATCAATTTCAAATATTAAATAAATTTATAATCAATTAAAAACTTACGTTACAATTAATAAAGTAAATTATTTAGCAAAAATCATTATTAATATAAATTTCAAATATTAAATAAACAATAACGAACGAATCTTAATCGAACTCGCGAAAAAATTTGACATAATCCAGTACTTCTTCTTCTTCTTCATTCTTTAATTTAGGCAAGTTTCCTGTTTCATAACTACGTTTTTCTGCCTATTGCACTGTTAAATTGTCGCACCATCGTTTTCGTGGGCGCCCCGCACTTCTGCGGCCAATCGGTGATTTATCCCGTGCAATTCTGCTGATTCTTGTCCAGTACGATAATCCAGTACGATCTTTTAAATATCAATCTAAAAGAACATTTCATTTAAAAAAAATAAAAATCCCACCTGTATTTCCTCAATTCCAACAACAACAACAAATCTTTCACTTTTAAATAAACCAGGCTCGCAATAATTCAAACATTTAAATTCGTAGGAATAACGGAGGACGCGACACGGTGATATTATTCTCGAAGAATAAGTTGGGAGTGGAATCAACGAAGGAAGAAACGAAAGAAGAAATGAATGAACGAATGAACGAATGAACGAATGAACGAATGAACGAACGAATGAATGAACGAATGAACGGACGGATGGATGGACGGACAGCCGTGAGGTCGGTTCGATATTAAATCTCGGTGACTGGCGTGTCCCGAACGAGATGAGAGAAAAAGAGAGAGAAGAAGAGAAAGAGAGAGAGAGAGAGAGAGAGAGAAAGAGAGACCTCGCAATACCAGATGGTACTGACGCGCTGAGTGACGTCAAATTAAAACACACAGTACAGACGACCCGACGATTCGACGACACCCTACAAAACCCCGAGCGTTTCCTCTTCCTCACCCCTTGTTTTGTATCCTCCTCTCGACCTACCCTTCTTCTCTCGCACTCTCTCTTCCCCCACCCCTTTTTCTTTCGTATCTTCTTCCCTCTGTGTATGGAAACAATACACGTATACGTGAATACAGAGTGTACAGGAATCTAAAAGAAATTCTATTTTCTTCAGACGAGACGAGACGAGACGAGACGAGACGAGACGAGAGGAGAGGAGAGGAGAGGAGAGGAGAGACGAGAAAAAAAAAAGGTTTCAGTTGATATTAGATGTACAATTTTGTTTGTGCCGTTTTTAACGCCCCCGCGTTTTAAACGTTATTACTTTAATCTAATTTCTTTTCTTTTCTATTGTCATTTGTTTGTTTGTTTGTTTGAATATAGGAATTTAATAGATTATGTGAATTATATAGAATATGTTTGTGGAACATATTCATATTTTATCTTTTCTTATCTTATTTTTTATATTATTAACCGCCCCTTTAGATTTTTGAGATTTAATTTATATATACACATTAACGTAATTCAAAAATACTACTTTAATCTAATTTCTTTTCTTTTCTTTTCTATTGTCGCTTGTTTGTTTGTTTGTTTGAATATAGGAATTTAATAGATTATGTGAATTATATAGAATATGTTGTGGAACATATTCATATTTTATCTTTTTACTATTTATATAAATATTATTTTTTGTTATGCTATTATTACCATCAAAAAAACGTTTCTTATCTTACTTTTTATATTATTAACCGCCCCTTTAGATTTTTGAGAATTAATTGTATCATATATACATATTAACGTAATTCAAAAATACTACTTTAATCTAATTTCTTTTCTTTTCTTTTGTCGCTTGTTTGTTTGTTTGAATAAAGAAATTTAATAGATTAGAATATGTTTGTGGAACATATTCATATTTTATCTTTTTAGTATTTATATAAATATTATTTTTTGTTATACTATTATTACCATCAAAAAAATGTTTCTTATCTTACTTTTTATATTATTAACCGCCCCTTTAGATTTTTGAGATTTAATTGTATCATATACACACATTAACGTAATTCAAAAATACTTAACAAAACTTCAAATTAAAACCAACAAAAAGAAGCAATAATTAAATTACTTTAAACTAATGAAATAACAAATCCAACATAATATCTATGCATCCAGTTAGAAAAATAGTAAAAAAAAAATAGAAAACGATCAATAAATTTTGCAGAAAGTAACGAGGTCTCAAGATCTAAAGCATCCCCAACCCACCCCCTATGTCTCTCTCTCTCTCTCTTACTCTCGTTTAGGGTTCTGTGTCATGAAGGACGTTCCATCCATGCGATAAAGGGCTCCCATGCAAGCAATTTGCCTCTGCCAAGCGTCTCCTTTTGTCTTGGAGCCCTTAAGAGAAGTCCCCTAGCAAAGGTAGGCAACCAAGGAAGCCAATGATAACTAACATGTGCGGGCAGTAGGTGTACATACGATTGGCCAGGTTCGGACGCGATTAACGGGCCTGTCTAACGAGCCAGCCAGGCATTTGGGAATGCATAAGCACGATATAAAACGTTCGGAGCTTCCACATAATGAAAGCATTCGTTCCCTTTTAATGGCAGAATTACCGCTCAGTTAAACCTATAAACACACACACACACAGACATATATCTAAATATATCTGTACAGATGCATACATAAAATAGTAGATAGTGGTAAACGCGTAAACGCCTATCTATTCGTGTATTATATTATATATATGTTTGTGTATATGTGTGTGTAAGTGCATGCGTGCAATAGGTACGCGTATATAAAGCGCGTTTCGCGTTGATCGTATCTCGATGGTACGAACGAACCACTGCAATTAATTACAGGCGATCGGATCACGAGGCAATTAATAGCATCGCGTCTACGCCACTTAATTCGCTTTATTCCGCTAATATTTCTTTCCGCCTTTTCTCCGTCCCCCTCTTCTCGTATTCCCATTGCACAGCTAACTGCTAGCAACTTGCTTGCTTGCTTGCTTGCTTGCTTTGCTTGCTTGCTTGCTTGCTGGCTCTCATTTTCTCTTTCTGATTCATTCTTTCTCTCTTTCTCTCTCTCTCTCTTTTTTTTTTTTAACAAAGACAACGAAGAGGAAACGAAGATACGTGAATGCTTTTATTAGTATTGAAAGCCGATATCGAGCATGATACTTTCGTACGGGAATTGCAAAGATTTTTTTCTATTCAAGTTAACTCAGGTATTTGAAGAATGGAAATCTACAGGGATTACCTATCCAGGAAATTTTATTTATTGATTTTTTGTCTCTCTTTTTGTTTTTGTTTTTTATTTGATATCTCGTTGTTTCATGAGTTATTATATTTTTTGAAATTAATAAATGATTTGTCTCTCTCTCTCTCTTTCTCTTTCTCTGGAGAGTATCGTTGTTCGGTATTTTTCTACCAATTGGTTTTTCATCGCTTTATTATACAGATGCATACCGATGATCTCTAAAGATGGTTTTCAAAATTAATTTCAATCTTGTATATCATAAAAACTGACTAATCTTTTTAATCTGAAATTAATTCGTAAGAATAAATCGTTAATACATTCGTATTAGCCAACAATTCTATCGTCTCTATATTATTTCACGATAATTCAAATGATTAATCGTCTAAACTTATAATTACCCTCTCCGATAATATACGTTTGTTTAATAAATCCAATTTTTTCTTTTCTATTTTGGCATTAATTACGTTCATACATATATAAACCGACGTTTAAAATTCCTACGAACCTTATCTCTCGTATAAGTTTATTTTTATATATTTATCCGCACGATAATTAATCATATTCATACGTTCTAACCATTTTTGAGGTTATACTTCTTTTAGCGCGTTGGGGAAAACCATGAAGTTTGTCGGTATTGACGACGCGCGGCAAAACGATTTCAAGTAAACGGCATGAAGTTGTCTTCTTTTCTTCTTCCCCCCTTTTTTTCTCAAGCGGGTCACCCATCCAAATACTAATCGTACTCAGCGCTGCTTTACTTAAATGATCGAAGCGAGAACTAATGCTGTAACCGCGCCATGACTGTTGACGCGTGAAGTAATTCGATATATCTCTCTTATATTTAGTGTGGACTGATATCTATATTTTGATATTTTCTTTTTCTTTTTTTATTCTTTCTTATATATATGAGCCGTTTATTTTGAAAGTGGCCTAACTCCATTTTTCATTTTTTTCCGGTTACCCTCAGTAACATGTACAGCTTCAAATTATCTATCAATAAAGCATTTAAGATTTTTTATATTCCGAGTAAATACACTAATTCTGGACACATAAGTTTTCAGAGTTAGTTGAATCACTGAACCGTTTATTTTGAAAGTGGCCTAACTCCATTAGGAGTAGAGGTTTTGGTGTGGTAGAAATGGCATTAAAAAAAATAATTTACTGTTTGTCCCCCGAGAGTATTACAATATTATCAAAAAGTGTCGGGAAGGTAATAACTTTATTGTACATGAAATGAGACAAGAAGATATTGTATCAACAAAATTATTAGAAGACGCAATTTTTAAAAGGGTCAAGAATTCTAACGGAGAACCAATAAACTGGTTAAAAATATGTTGGATGCGTTTTGTCAAAAATGAATAAGATTTTCTATAAGACATCAATGAACGAGAACGAAAATTTGAAAGTCCTGAATTTAATACCACGTCGGGGTAGACCAAGAAAGTTCGAAAATGTTGTATTGACACCACTGTATAAAAATATAAGACAAATTACAACCGTAAAATTCAAGGACATAATTGACTTATTACGATATATACCACCGGAACATCATGATTTCTTTAAATCCCTTTCACATACACAAAATGTAGATGAGTAGAAAATGGTTTTGTAATTTATGTTTGTAAAAAATATTTTCAATCGCATAATTTATGTTTTTAAAGTGTTATAAAGATATGTAAAATAAAATAAGCATTGTTTTTTCGCAATTTGAAGGATCTTAAATTATGTTGAATGGACTTCGGTTCCTTAAATTTTATAACGAATCTGGTTGTTAATTTTGAAAGTGGCCTAACTCCATTCTTGGTAAGAAAACGCATATTATTCACTTAATAATTGCCATTATTTTAATAGGAACTGTAAATTGAACACCTTTAGATACACTTAAGCAACATAACTCATTGTTATTCTTTACGTATATTTTGAATTGCATTGAAACGCAAACCTTTAAATATCTCAATTTAAGGTTATATGGAGTTAGGCCACTTTCAAAATAAACAGCTCATACATATATATATAATAATAATTATTATTTTTTTTCTTTGAAGTTTTTTTCGAAGTTATTTTTGAGGTTATTGAGGTTATGTTCGTTTTGGTACGGCAAAGAAGTATAACTTCTTACATGCGTACATAAGTACACACACCAGTTTTTTTATTGATTTATCTTTTTCCTATCAAACTCGCGTGTATCTCATCTCAAAGTATTATACATCGGAGTAGCATGAAAATAAACTCAATATATATTTTCCTTTTTCGTTCTTTCCATCTTCCTTCATCGTTCCCCCATTTCATCTTGGTGTCTGTCTCATTTACACTCGATTGAATGAAAGAATAAATATCTGTCGTAGACGATGAAAGACAAATCTTTTTGGCTAGCACGTGCGAACGACAGGAAGAGTATAAAGGCAGCTTCATTATTATTTCGGTAGATGCAGCCCACGTACCACAGGAATAGGAAAACGAGAATGGGATGGAAGAAGAAAAAAAGGAAAAATAGGGTGAGAATGAGACGAGTTAGATGATGAAGAAAAAGAAGGAAAGAAGGAGGGAGGGAAGGAAGGAAGGAAGAGGAAGAATTTTTCCGGACACACAATACTCGTCGTGTAGACGAATGTCCCAGATCCGAATGACTCACAAAGCTTTCATCTATCCCTCCCTCCCTTCTATCATCCCCCCCTCCACCCTTCTCCCTCACTTCTGATCACCCTTCTGCCATACTCTTCTACTATACTCGATCGTGCTTCATCCGATTATTTATCGTTGTCAAAAAGCTCCCTACTGAAATCCGTTTCTATCTGCTGACCTAACTTTAGCTGCAAAACTTTGCCCCAGATCGTTCTTTCTCTCTGATTTCTTCTTTTTCTATCTATCTCTCTTTCTGTCTCTCTTACTCTGTTTCTCTCTCGCATATTTTCTCTCTTCGGGAAACGTTAATCTCGTTTAGGGTGAATTCGTAAAGCTTTGCACTCTGCTGTGACAGTTTGTACAATAACAGTCTAATAATCTTTGTCAACGTTAACGTTTCACCTTTTTTTCCTTCATTTCTTTTCGTTTCTTTTCTTAATCGGATTTAATTTGGTTGGTTGGTTGGTACGAGTTTTATGTGGGAAAGTTAACAATCTTCGATGATATCAAATTTTGCGACGACAATTTAATACGAAGATTTTATAATTGATATTATAAATAGTTGGTTCGTTTTTAATTAGAATTATTATATTTTCTATTTTTTCTTCTCTCTCTCTTTCGATGAAATGCGTTAAAACAACAAGTAAAGTAAAAACAACAAGTTTGTCAAACAAAATTCTATATAATTCTGTATAATTCTGTAAATAATAATTATATATTTTGTATACAATTAATATTACTTTTAATAATATTCTATTATAAATTTTCATTAGTTTATATATCAGTTTAAAATAATACTATATGATCGGATAGTAGTTTTTAAATCGTACGATAAAAGAATTGTTTTAAGTATTGATTTGATTCTTTCATATTTTTTCTTTTTTTTGAAAAATGAAGATCGCAGAATTATTTTAACGTTTTTATTTTTTCATTTTTCTTTTTTATATAATTCTCAGGATTGGCAGGTTTCAGTATAATTCGGTCAAATTTTTTGATTCTGTTATGCGCGTTTAAAATCCATCAATTGGAACAATTTAAAAAAAAATAAAATAAAAAGAAAAAAAAGTGAAACACAGATAGAGAGATCGTAAAATCCGTCTATCCCTGAATCGTTCTTGTTTTTCTTGTTTTTAAATATATATAAATATTCCTGATAAAAAACAAAAAAAAAAAGAATAAAAAAAGAATCACAGAGAATGATTTTTAAAAAATCCTCCGCAAAATATCAAAATTCAAAAAACCCTGTAACGAATGAAACATTTCACTTGTGGACGACCAGGAGCTTAATTAGATTTTCGTCGACAGCTGTCTCGAATGCGATCGGTTGATATGAAAAAATACAAAAAAAAAAAATACAAAATAGAAAGAGAGAGAGAGAAAAGAATGAAAAGAAAATAACGCGGGCAGACGATCGACAAATTTTCATTTAAAAATCCCCAATATTAAGAAAACCACTCCCCCTCGACAACAATCCTAATCGTTGTAATTGTTAATTAACGAGACCCCCAAAGAAAATTATCAAAAAACAAAAAAACATTTGAAAACCCAATGGGCGTAGAGACAGACACTCAAGTTGAATTACTTCCATGAAAATAAAACAAAGATTTTGACAATAATATTAACGAATAAAACGAGAATCGGTGGTGGGGGGGAGGTTGATACTTAAGTATGTATCGTGATTTGATCGCATTAAAACAAATTTTCATTTAAAAATCCCCAATATTAAGAAAACCACTCCCCCTTGACAACAATCCTAATCGTTGTAATTGTTAATTAACGAGACCCCCAAAGAAAATTATCAAAAAACAAAAAAACATTTGAAAACCCAATGGCGTAGAGACAGACACTCAAGTTGAATTACTTCTATGAAAATAAAACAAAGATTTTGACAATAATATTAACGAATAAAACGAGAATCGGTGGAGGGGGGGGAGGTTGATACTTAAGTATGTATCGTGATTTGATCGCATTAAAACAAAATTTCATTTAAAAATCCCCAATATTAAGAAAACCACTCCCCCTTGACAACAATCCTAATCGTTGTAATTGTTAATTAACGAGACCCCCTAAGAAAATTATCAAAAACAAAAAAACATTTGAAAACCCAATGGCGTAGAGACAGACACTCAAGTTGAATTACTTCTATGAAAATAAAACAAAGATTTTGACAATAATATTAACGAATAAAACGAGAATCGGTGGAGGGGGGGAGGTTGATACTTAAGTATGTATCGTGATTTGATCGCATTAAAACAAATTTTCCTTGACAACAACTCCAACTTTTGACAACAACAATTACAACTCCTAATCGTTGTAATTGTTAATTAACGAGACCCCCAAAGAAAATTATCAAAAAACAAAAAAACATTTGAAAACCCAATGGCGTAGAGACAGACACTCAAGTTGAATTACTTCTATGAAAATAAAACAAAGATTTTGACAATAATATTAACGAATAAAACGAGAATTGGTGGGGGGGGGATGATTGGGGGAATGAGTGGTTGGTTGATACTTAAGTATGTATCGTGATTTGATCGCATTAAAACTAGGAAATGGTATTTCTTTGGAATAAATCGATACTTCCGGGCTTTCGAACGTTATCGACTACTTGAGATCGATCCAAGTACTCGTAATCGTTCCTTCGCCGTAATAAGATTAAGATCTTTTCGTATAACTTAACGATCGGTATAAGCCTTATAAAATTTTACGTTCTTGCCTTAAATGATGGCTTTCGTTCTATACTCTCTCTCTCTCTCTCTCTCTCTCTCCCACTTCAAGTTCTTTCTTTTTTTTTCTTTTTTTTAATGGACGATCGCTTTATATAAAAGCCGGATGGGGGAGTTGGTGGTGGGGAGTTAGGGGTGAGTGGGGTGGAAATGCGATCGGTACTTGATATCAAAGTGGCCAAACGAAGAGAGAGAGAGAGAGAGAGTAGAGTGATAGCAAGTAACAATAACCTAACCTTGAAAGGAAAACTTTTTCTCGTTAAATATCTATTCGAAAATGACGATAAAAGAAAGAGAAGAAAATAGAAAGAGCTAAAGGAAGAAGAAAAAAAAAGAATTATGATAAAGAAAAGTAAAGAAAAGAAAAGAAAAGAAAAGAAAAGAAAAGATAGTAGAGTCGAGTATATAAAATGAAAAAGGAAATAGAAAATGAGAGAGAATGAGGAGGGTGTAAGAAGAAGAAGAAGAAGAAGAAGAAGGGTGAGTGGTGGGGGGGGAGGGAGAGAGGGTAGTTTTAATCGGACGACGCTGTTAATTAAGAGGACGGAAGTATTAAAAAAGTAAGTAGATACCAGGACGACGTGGTTCGGTAGTTTCCAACGGCAATACCAATAGATATTCGCGTAAAACGGAAAGCGGAAAACGTTGTCAGAAAATGAATGTCGAGTTTAAAAGTCCAAGGGTGCTTTTATAACTCGTACGACGCCCGAGGGTAACGGCGTACCAACTCAGTTGGAATTATTTCATTTCAAAGTTCTCGCGAAGATCCTCCGGCTCGTGACGGGCGATAACTTTAAGACTTGCTTCAACCCTCCACCCCTTACACCCCTCCCCCCAACCCTTCGCATTCATCTCCTCCTTCCTTCTATTTCTACTATTCCTTCTTCTGTTCTCCTTTATTCTCGTTTCCTCTTTCAAGTACCATTCGTAAATATTCATTACAAATCCGATGAGTTTGTGATCGTTTGATCAACTTGTACTCTTCATTTTTATATTGTTTTTTTTTTTTTTATTTATTTATTTTTTACTCCTTACATTTGTTTCTTTAGTTGTATTTTTTTTTTTTTATTTAAATTTATATAGGAAATACGGAATATTGTAAATGTTTTATCATCTTCCTTAATCATGTAACTTTGAAATTAATATGCATACGTAGAAATCTATATTTTTTGTAATTAAATTTTCTATATCATTTTTATTGAACTCATGATTGGAGGATGTATTCGAGAATATCGAATAATACTTTTTTTTTTTATAAATTCAATTTTTATATATATTTAAATATATAATAATATAATTATACTCTAAGGTAATAGCGTAGAACTTATTAGATATTCCTTTAATATTACACGTTTCGATATTAATTTTAATAAAAGTCAAAGTAAAAAGTACGTTGCGTTTATGTAGCACGTAACTTAGAAATTATACGCATTCGACGTATCTATTAAATTAGATTTCAAATTTGTTCGTAAGAAAATGAACGGTTGTTAACATCGTGTTCGAAAATTGTTCGTATTATCTCTAAAGCATAATTTAAATAAATTTAATATAAAATCTAATTATATAATACGCGTAAGTAAAATATTACCAACAACTTATCCACATTTTGTACGCGTTAAATATAATATCTATCTATCTAACGGCGTTATTAACGATAGAACGTTGATTTCAATGGATCGTAAAAACGAGATAAGGAAACTAGAAATTTCAATGAGAAAAATAAAATAACTTTAAAGAAACTGGTGTGTGTACTTATATGTACGCACGTAAGAAGTTATACTTCTTTGCCGTACCAAAACGAACATAACCTCAATAACGTCATAAAATAACTTTAAAAAATAACTCAACAAAAAAGAAAAATTTATTATTATTATTATTATTATTATTATTATTATTATTTTAAAAAAAATGGTATGTGTACTTATGTACGCACGTAAGAAGTTATACTTCTTTGCCGTACCAAAACGAACATAACCTCAATAACCTCATAAAATAATTTTAAAAAATAACTTAACAAAAAAGAAAAATTTATTATTATTATTATTATTATTATTATTATTATTATTATTATTTAAAAAAAAAAGGAAAGAAACATATTTTCAATCGATCGATATATTATATATATTAGAAAGAATAATAAAATATCATAATATATGCCATGGTACGGTGATAGTATTAGTTCTCGCTTCGATCATTTAAGTAAAGTGGCGCTGAGTACGATTAGTATTTGGATTGGTGACCCGCTTGAGAAAAAAAGGGGGGGGGAAGAAGAAAAGAAGACAACTTCAAGCCGTATAATTGAAATCGCTTTAAAATACCGACAAACTTCATGGTGTCGTTCGGAAAAAAATCATTCACTCCCATCACATTTTCCCAAACGTGCCAAAAGAAGTATAACTTCAAAAAAAAAAGAAAAAGAAAAAGAATATATGTATCTGAAAGGTTGAAAGAACGTGATCTAAAGTGGAATCAATAGACTTAGACGAGTACGTTGGCGATAGGATAAATTTCTGGTAAGTTGCCAAACGACAAGTAGGATGACGAGCAGTATCCTTTTTTCCTGCCCCCCTCTCTCTTACTCTCCCTCTTTTCCACTTGCCTGAAGGCGCCACGTAGAAGTGCAACGACGTAGGAAAACCGGTACCCGATTATTCGAGTATGCAAAATAACCAGATGTGGAAGTCGAGTTATCGTTATTGCTGAGAACCGAAGACGAGTTCTTCTGTCTCTGTTATTTTTTTTTTTTTTCGAAGAAGTTCCTTCTTATCTTCACATTGTCTCTCTCTCTCTCTTTTTATTTTTTTTATTCTTATCGAGATCTCTAATCTCGAAGATTTTTAAGGAAAAAAAATTAAAATCCTTCATCCTTTCTACCAAATTTTCTCTCACAATTCGAAAACGTTCAATGTATTTTGAATAAAACTCGTACAATGTGTTTGTATTTGTGTGTGTGTGAAGATGAGCTTCTCCGATGTTATTATGAAACATACTTTTCTGTTATTGAAATTGTTTTTCTTTCTTCGGAAAACGATAGACGACCAAACCAGTGTGGCAAGCAGCGCACGATAATACAGAATCGGACGAATCCCAGCATCCCTGTAGTAATAGTAAGATAAAGTACACGTATTTTGTACCTTCCTGATGCATTCCATAGTCGTTCGTCTCGAACTAGCACACTTTGGTGCTGCTATTTGATTTGAAAAAGTTCTACGTAAAGTCGTTCGAGAGAGAGAGCATTCACGATTTGTTCGTGGAAAATCATATTTTACACTATTATCTTCCATTTACTGGAATTCTTTTATTAAACTGACGTAAAACTATTATACTTTGCAAGAAATGTTATTATAAGTATACCGTATATCTGTAGTATAACCGGTACAAATAATTGGCTTCTTTCAAAGAATTTATATTTTTTTTTTTGTTATAATTGAATAGAGAAAATCTGATCAATTTGTTACTGGATTAAATAATAACGAAACAGTATTTAAAAAGAAGTCAGTGTTGGGTCAGAATTTTAACGATATTTGTACCGTAAAAACGTAACTGGTCGAATAATTGACCTCTTTAAAAGAATTTATATTTTTCTGTATAATTGAACAGAGAGAGAGAGAATATAATCAATTTATAACTAGATTAAATAACGACAAAATGGTATTTAGGAAAAAGTCACTGCAGCGATGTTATAAATCTATCCGAACTTTCCACTAGGGCAAATGAATAATTTACAAAAAAAAAAAGTAACCTAAATCCCTTGGGCATCCAAATTTAAGATACACACACATATCAGTGATAAATAATATATTGAGAAAGGAAAAATATCTAAAAAGAACTTTTATAAATCAGTAGGAACTATATCCATGGGATGGCAGAGCCCAATAAAAATGAAAACATTTTAATAAATCGTCAAGAAGAAGAAGAAGAAGTTTCCAGAGTAAATCGATAATATTAAAAATACCCTACATTCTTTAGAACCAAATGCAAAAAAAAAAAACTGGTGTGTGTACTTATGTACACACGTAAGAAGTTATACTTCTTTTACATATCGAAACTAATATAACCTCAAAAATAACTTCAAAAAAATATTAGATTGGAAGTATGAGAACATAAACAACTAATTATTATTATTATTTATTTAACAAAAAAAGAAAGGAAACATATTTTCAATCGGTCTACACTAAATATAAGGGAGATATATCGAATTAATTTATGCGTCAACGGCGATGGCGCTGCGATAGCATTGGTTCCCGCTCGATCATTTAAGTCAAGCAGCGCTGAGTACGATTAGTACTTGGATGGGTGACCCGCTTGAGAGAAAATGGGAAGAAGAAGAGACAACTTCATGCCGTAAACTTGAAATCGTTTTGCCGCGCTTCATAAATACCGACAAACTTCATGGTGTCGTTTTTACAGACACGTTTTACGCTCGGAAAAAAATCACTCCCATTACATTTTCCCAAATGGGCCAAAAGAAGTAAAACTTCAAAAACACGAGTATACCCCAATGATCGTTTACTATGTAAAACTTAATATAACCCCATATTAAAAAAAATCGGTAGGAGGTTTTTAAAGTAGAAGAAGGGAAAAAGAAGGAAAGGAAAGGAAGGAAGGAAGGGATGGTATCGTATCGTATCGAATAAGACGAAGAACCAGGATTATTTCCGGTATCCTGAGATAAAAGAAGGGCGCTACTTTATCGTCTCAGCCGCGATTCCGATCGCCTCGGGGGTTTCTGATACGGTGTAAGCGATATCGAACACCGTGAGAAATATGATTCCCTTGTGGAATAAAGGGAAGTGTAAGTAGTGAATATATACATACACATATACACACCTATATATATATAATACAACCATAACGTTTCTCACGATACGTAAAATACTTGGAGATATATATCGGAGGACTTCCAAAAGAAGATTGGAATCGACGTGTTTCTATCGAAACAAGGAAGAGGAGAGGGTGGTGATGGTGGTGGTGATGGTGGTGGTGGTGGTGGAAACCTGCGAACGAAATATTTTTGCGAGCTTTGCACCTTTCTTTCTCTTTCTGTTTTACTTTGCCCCCCCTCCCCCTTCAAATCCACCCTTCTCTATTTCTATCTCTTTCTATTTTGCATCGGCGTGCCGTGGCACGTCTATCTTTTCTGACTTTTGCTTTATTCGTTGGAGAAAACGATACGGAATCGTAGCCGAACCGAAACGAACCGAACCATAGTTTTCGTGGTGAATAAATCTTATCGCGAATCGTGTCTTTTATACGTTATTATTGGATAGAAAAAAAAAAGAAATCTATGCTATGGAATCGTTTCACGTGTTATATTCCAATATTTTTATTGGATGACACGGGAAAAAGAGGGATAGGAATATTTTGATTCGTTCGAAAAATATCTTCTTCTTTTTATTTTCATTTCTATTCTGTTATATAATACGTGTGTATATTAAAATAAATATTTAATAATATAAATGAAATATGTGTGTGTGTGTGTATGTGAAAATCAAAGCTAATCAGATGGATGACATTTTTCGATTTGAAAAAAAAAAGAAAAAAAAAAAACATGATGCAGATACGAAGCAATTATTTTTATTTCAGACCGAATAGAAATCTCGAATATTCGAAAGAAGGATTTATTAATTTTCTTTTCTTTCGTTTTATTTTCTCTCTTTTTATTTGTTTTTTTTTTTTTTTTTAAGAGATAAGGCAAATCACGAGAAGAACGAAATTATAATCGGGGTCTGATAATAGAGGAAAGAAAATAATCGATAACGTAATTACGTTTCAGACCAGTTGACCCGAATAAAAGTGTCCTAAAATATTGAAAAACAGGTATAGGAATTGATAAGAAGATCTGTTTATTATAATTCGATTATATCGATGATATAAATAGAAGACATCGAAGAAGTGTTCAGCTATATTGCAGAAGTTCTTTAATTTAAAATTTTCAAGGAGACACGGTGACACCGATATCTTTCATTTATATTCGGAGTCGGAGGTTCTTATCGAATGTTTCTTAAAACAAAATTAAATTTGACGTATTTCATTTTGATTAGAAGAAAAAAAAAAGAAAAAAAGAGAGAGAAATAATAATACGAAAATAGAACGAAAAATTTCGTAACAACGAATTTGATTTCGATAGAATTTTTGAGAGAAAGCGAATGTAAAAAGGTTGAAAAGAAAAAATCTCGTTGAAAAATCTAATAAGTGTAAATGTGACAAGTTAGAAGAAAATTCGTAACCGTTTCTTTTCGTAACATCGAACTATACGTAAATAAAAGAACAAACTAAAAAAGAAAAATAAATAAATAAATCGAGAAGGAATGAAGCAAGCAAGAAAAAAAAGAAAAAAAACGAAGAGAAGAAAGGGCAGAGTAGGAGTAAGCGTAAACTGGAGTAAATTTTAACGAAAAAAATCAGAGAACTTTTCGGGGAGCTTGAAATTTCAGTTTAGCGATTTTTTCTTTGCCGAACATTTGCAGCATTGCGAAGAGTAACTTGAAGAATAACTTGAAGAGAGTAACTTGAACACGTTTAAGAAGTTTTTACTATACTACTCGTATAATTTACACGTACACGCAAGTACGTATATATTTATATGTGTGTGTGTGTACATATACGATAGACAGGTAGAGAAAGGTAGACCGCATAAGCGCAAGGATGGAAAGAGCAAAGTTTCTAATCGAGTTTAAGGTCGTTTATTTAGGAATTAAAGTTTATTCGTAGGTGTGTGATTGGTTAATACAGATTTCGATGCATTTGTTTTTTCCCACGGTTCTTTGTGTTCTAACACGCTTATTCATACGCAACACACCTCTTTCTCTTTCTCTTTCTCTTTCTAATTCCGTCCCTGTCTGTCTGTCTCTTTTACTTTCAATCTAAACAACGTAGAGAATAATCCGCGCAAAATTACAACGGTCTAGTCGATAAAATATCGTGTCGTCCAAACTAAATCGCCTAAAACCTCGGACCAACTTTCTACGGTAAAGCTTTTCTCGTTGGAGATTTAAGGGGGTAGGTGGGGGGTAGATAGGTAGGGGGGGAACGACCAATAGGATATATCGAAATATACGATTTTCTAGAACATCGTCAAAAGAGATCTCTCTCGTTGTAGAAGACAATCCTGAACGAATTTCAGTATAGTAACTTAGAAACGGAGTACACACAAACTTCCTTTTATACCAACTTTATATATTAAACTCAGTTTTACCATGGCGTGCTGTTGTTCCTCGGCCGCAGAGTCTTCTTCTTCTTCTTCTTCATCTTATTCTTTTTATCCAAAGTATCTAACTTAGTTTCGACGAGTGAGAGAAAAAGAAAAAAAGAAAAAGAACAAAGAAAAGATAAAAGAGGCAAACGAGAAAAATAAATCGATGTAAGACTGAGATAAAGAAGTTGGGGGGGGGAAAGAATACACAAAATAATAAAAATGATCGGAGGAACAAATAAATAAATATTAATCATTACAATATACAAAAAAAACTGGTGTGTGTACTTATGTACGCACGTAAGAAGTTATACTTCTTTGCCGTACCAAAACGAACATAACCTCAATAACCTCAAAAATAACTTCAAAAAAAAACTTCAAAGAAAAAATAACTTAAAAAAATAAATAATTATTATATATATATATATAAGAAAGAATAAAAAATAAATAGTGTGTACTTATGTACGCACGTAAGAAGTTATACTTCTTTGGCGTATCGAAACGAATATAACCTCAAAAATAACTTCAAAAAAATATTAGATTTAAAGCATGAGAACATAAGCAACTAATTATTATTATTTATTTATTTAACAAAAAAAGAAAGGAAACATATTTTCAATCGGTCTACACTAAATATAAGGGAGATATATCGAAATATTTTATGCGTCAACGGCCATGGCGCTGTGATAGCATTGTTTCCCGCTCGATCATTTAAGTAAAGCAGCGCTGAGTACGATTAGTATTTGGATGGGTGACCCGCTTGAGAAAAAAAGGGGGAAGAAGAAGAGAAGACAACTTCAAGCCGAATACTTGAAATCGCTTTAAAATACCGACAAACTTCATGGTGTCGTTTTTCCAGACGCTCGGAACAAAATTACTCCCCATTATATTTTCCCAATGCGCCAAAAGAAGTATAACTTCAAAAAATAAACTAAAAAACCGATGATAATTAGAGGAATAAATGATTTAAAATAAAAATAAAATATTAAGAAATATATATATAAATATATAAAGAAAATAATATAAAATATATAAGAAAAATATATAAATAATATATATATAAATAAAATAAAATAAAAATATAAGGAAATAAAAAGAGGGAGTTTAAAACAAAAAAAACAAAACAAAAAAAAGAAAGAAGGTGGTTCGGATAGGTGGATGAAAAAAGGGAGGAGGAAGTCGCACGTTGGCGAGGGGGTTAAAAGAGGGAGGAAGGTTAGCCTTGAAGGCACAAAGCCCTTCCCTCGATGCCGTCCTAACGAGCCCACCAGCCGGTATCGTATTTCACGAACCGGTGCATGCATAGTAAAGCTTATTAATTCCATTTAACGGACTTAAGTTCGGCCCTTCTGCATCCTCGTCGGGGCCCTTCTTTGGCGAGCTAGCTAGCTAGCTAGCTAAGGGTATGAGTGGATCGGGAATACGAGAAGGTATATTTTCTAGAGGAAGGAAGGGTGGGGAGAGAAAAGGAAGGGAAGGGAAGGGAAAGGGAAAGGGTTCGACCAAATCGGCCGACGTTGTTGCGATCGAGGAGGCTACCTACAACGAACGTGAGAAACCAGTCGGCAAAAGAACGAACTTTTCATTCTTTATTTATTTCTTTCTTTCATTCATTCCTTCATTCTTTCTTACTCTCGTTATTTCGTGAAAAAAGAAAAGATTGATGAAAGGAATAAAAAGTTTGATGGAGGAGGTGGAGGAAAAGAGAATTAGAGAGAGAAAAAGAGATAGAAAGGTATTAAGAGAGAGAGTGAGATAAATTTAGAAGCAAAGAAAAATAAGAAGGATTACGGATGAGAGTAAGAGAAAATTAGAGAGAAAGAAATAGAGAGAGAGAGAGAGAGAGAGAAGATAATGCGTGGTCGTACGCTCGAAGCAAAACCAGACGTCGTCGTTGATTTTCTCTTTGTTGGTCGACTTCGAGACTCCGAAGATGGCTCATTGGTGTTCCGTAGATGCTAGGTATCGTAAAGAAAAAGATAGAAAGAGTGAGAGAGAGAGAGAGAAGGAGGGAGAGAAAGAGAAACAACTTTCTATTAGCCTCCCGTCTTTTTCCGGCCTATTTCTATCTCACTCTCTTAGAGAACATTTTCTATTTCTCTTTTTTGGAGAGAAGTTCTCTCGGTTACATCGAAATAGTGGCGGACATTAGCGCCTTATCTTCCTTTCCCAGCCAAGTCGTGATATATAGGCACCCACGTTCCGACAGTAAGAATAGGAAAAAATGTGCGAAAGAGAAGAACGATGATCGAGATGGCAGCGCCGGTGTGCCATTCCTAGCCGGCCCAAAGACATCCAAGAAAAATAGGAAACTAAGTCGTTCGTGGTGTGTGGTAGGAGCACGAAACTCAAGATAGAATGAAATAAACAGAGAAAGAGATAAATAGAAAGAAACATACAAATAGAAAAAGAAAGATAGAAAGAGAAAGAACGAAAGATAGAAAGAGAAAGAGAGAGAGAAAGAACGAAAGATAGAAAGAGAGAGAAAGAACGAAAGATAGAAAGAGAAAGAGAGAGAAATAGAAAGAGAGAGAGAGAGAGAGAGATGGAAAAGGCAAAGACCTATCCTCTATCTCTTTCTCTCTTCCTCTCAGTTTCTTTTTTGATGTTTCTTTCTCTTTCCCTCGCTTAGGCAGTTGAGATCGTAAACGAGATGCAGCATGGGAGGCTGCGTTAGAGGCCGCGAGATTTATTCGAAGGCATGCCGAGAGCTTTGCTACGAGTACGAAGAAGTATCGGGAGTTCGTTACGCACGGTCGCACTGAAAATACGTTCGCTCTGTTATCATCGTGTGCACACGAGGAACAAAGAATTGCGAGAAAGTAAAGATAGACACACGAAGTAGTAGAAGAAGTAGAAGTAAAAGAAGAAGAAGAAGAGGGAGAAAATGAAAAATACTTTGAAGAAAAATGAAACAAGGAGCAAGGGCTATCTAACTTCAATGATTTTCTTCACTCGTCTATAATAAGTTCATTTTTATTACTCGCTTTTTAACGAGACTGATATCAAATATTTTCTTTGTCGTTCTCGATTTTTTCTTCTTTTATTTTCTTTATCGTTAGAGAGATAAATAATACGTTGAAATAAATATATGTTGTGCGATATTATGAAATGTGTACGTTAGAGAAATATCGCAAAGTATTTTTCAATGTTTATTTTAAGAAAAGAAACGTGTAACGAATATAATCACAAAATATATATATTAATAAATGAGTATACAATTTTAAGTTGAGTATAAATCGGCATGCGAACTTATTTAAACTAAAATTTAATTATAAATAAATTTCTATATATATTTTCTTTTCGTTTCAACTGTGTTCTTCGACAAAAAAGAAAGTAAAATAGAAAAAAAAAATATATATATATATATGTATATATGTTTTATTATATATGTTATATATTATATATATTATATTATTATTATATATTATATATTATATTATTATTTTATTATATATTTATATTATTATATATATATATTATTTATTATTTTATTATATATATTATATTATTTTATTATATATATTTATTATATATATTATATATATTATTATATATATATATTATTATTATATTTATTATATATTATATTATTATATTATATATATTATTATTATTTTATATATATTATATTATTTTTTATATATGTTTTATTATATACATATATATATTATATATGTTTTGTCGTTATTCTTTTGATTATATTTATTTCATCTTTCTCCAAGGAGTAATAGCGTGAAAGGGTTGAAGAGATTCTTCGAAGGGTTTCTTCGCAAAAGTTTCGTAACTCTCGAGTCACGCGGTTTTCCTACGAGGCGAGAAGGGAAAGTAATTAAAACGTCGAAAGAAACGATATTGCGTTTCTGAATTCTCTTCCGCCAATGCGGGGGAGAGGAGAATGGGGAAATTGTAGGTGGAAAAAGACAGAGAGAAAGAGAGAGAGAAAGAGATAGAGAAAAGGGATTTCAAACGATCGAATTCGATTCGGGCCACCGAACGAAGTGGAAACGAACGATGGACCGACCAGTTGGACCCTCTTCTTCTTCTTCTTCCTCTTCTTCTTCTTTGACTTTTTTCTTTCTCTCTCTCTCTCTCGTACATTGCTCCTTCACCCACGGATTCATTCTCCTCTTCCTCGTCCTCTTCGTCCAGCAAATTCCGTGCGCGTTTCTCCGCCCATCTCGATAGCTTCTGCCTCCGTACATTGGCCACTCCTTAACCTGCTTCTTTCATCTCGATTACTATACTATACATCTTTGAATTTTATTTTTTTTTCCCCTTCTTTTCTTCTTTTTTTTTCTCTTTTTCTTAACAAATTTTTCTTTATCCTTTTAAATTCTTACTCGCTCTTTCTCACCGTACTTAAATTTAACTCGACGATAAACAAATATAAATAAACTCATTCAATTTTCAATTTATATTAAATAGAAAAATTTATACTTAAACCGAAACATTCGAAGAATATTTCGTATGATATAATAATGAATTGCTATATAGAAATAAAATAATAATTATTAGTATTATATAATGAATCATAAGAACGATGTTATCAAAAATAATTCGATATAATTATTAATATATATTATAATAATATTAATAATATTTAATATTAATAATAATATAATATATATTAATAAATAATTATAATATACATTAATAATTAATACAATTTAATTAAATAATATAATTTAAAAATTAATATAATTTAATTAATAATAATTAATATATATTATTAATTATTAATTATACATGATAAAAATAATTTTTGAGAATTTAGTATGTCCGTACTTTGATGTACCCTACCACTTATATAGAAATAAAGAAAAAAGGATTAAAACAAAAATGTATACGACATATGAGTGAGAGAGAGAGAGAGAGAGAGAGAGAAAAGCCGACGAAAAGTCGGAAATGAAAGCACAAGCGCTTCTCCAAATGAATGGTTAATCAAGATAAAAATGTAGCCGTTCAGTGTTTCGCACGATATTTATTCGTGGCCTGTACTCGGGGAAAAAGCACAGGACTCGTGTATTATTAAAACTAATTCATTTGGGTTACTCGATTTGGCTGGCGGGGTTAGCAAGCAAGCAACCAAGCAAGCAAGCAAGAGAGAGAGAGAGAAACGCGTAAAAGGAGGGTGGAGGAGGGTGGGCGAGTATGTTTGGGAGGTGACCACTTGGCTCGTTGTTTTGCTACCTGCACACCGACGTTTTAATTAAAAAAGTCCGAATGACCGGTGTACGAGAGAGCGTTACCTCTACGTTTACTTCCTTGCTATATGACCAGAACTTAATGTTCTTCGATATTTCTATTTATCTACTACTTACACAAGTATACATCAGATCTATCCGCGTAATATATTTTTATTCCTATTTTTTCTATTTGTTCCTTGTCCATACGTGCATCTACCACGTGTAATATCCCCCCCCCACTCCAATTCCTTCAATGACAATACAATTTTCTACAATGGAAACAAACAAAACTCCGCCTGCATGATCGCTGAGCGGATCGAGATCAGCGATCATGTTGCCGGTCCTAAGCCCGGGAAAAGGAGGAAGGTTGTTGGATCAGGTTAGCCACCTACCCAACGTAAAAAAAAAAAATTGCGGCTCATAGAAACGACACTCTGCCTCGGAATAAGTAAAACAAAAGAATGGAACGAACATATTAGCAGAATGGACAACAGAAGAATCGTCAGAATTGCACGGGATAAGTCACCGATTGGCCGCAGAAGTACGGGCCGCCCACGAAAAAGATGGTGCGACAATTTAACAGTGCAATAGGCAGAAAAACGTCGTTACGAAACAGGCAACTTGCCTAAATTAAAGAATGAAGAAGAAGGAAACAAACAAAATATATTTTCATTTATATTTTACATCCAACTTCTCTTAATAATTGAAAATTGTTTTGCGAAGTATGTTTAGTTGCAAATCGATGCCACGACTTGGCTGACATACGTTTGTTCAATTTTTATCTACGATTTTATCGAACTTTTTCAACGATCGATCGATCAGACCAACAAGGTGCATCTTTGACGTTCATATTTTCAGATTGGAAACACCTAAAACAAGTTTGTGGTATTCGTACCCGATATTACATCGTGTCTATACAAAAAAATACAACGTTTTTTTTTTTACCAGTTCGAGTAGTCGCTTTCATTCCTTTTTTTTTTAAATAAAATTTCCAAATTTAGCAAATTTCTTTTTTACTTTCGTTCATTTACGAGTAATAACTTTTGATCGAACGAACAAAATATCTTTTGCTTTGTTTTCGATTTATACTCTATCCGATTTTATCAATTAATATTGCAAGAGTTATGCGATCCTAAAGCCGTTTAGCAGAAAAATACGAAGAAAAACTTTGTATTCAATTCGTATATATACGTGTGTTACACGGATACTTGTAGGATATTTATGAAGTTCAAATAAAATAGGTGAAAAATATCGAGTTAGAAATTCATTGGCAATGTAACATTACATTTTATTTGAATTTTTTATCGGATACGTGGGTGTATCCGGGGCGCCGTTTTGTCTGTGATATTCGATAACATGTTTTCTTCTTACGTTTTACGAAAGATTGCTTTCAATAACAAGAAGAAGAAAAAGAATAAGAAGAAGAAGAAGTAGGGAAGAAATATCCCGTAGGAGACAAGGAAGAAGAGATTGTTTGTCGGGAAACAGATGGTAAGAGGTTATACTCTCGCATCAGTGTGATCGATGCAAACTTTACCATCGTCCAGTGTTACAAGGAACCCTGTTAAAGCCAAGCTTCTAAATAAACAAGCCAAGTAACTCCGTTGTTCTACGATCTAGGACGAACAAGACTTTCCAAGAGTCCCTTTACTCCCTTCTCCTCCCTTTTCCTTTCCTTTCCTTTCCTTTACGGAGTCCTTACGTTCTTATTTATAACATCTGAAGTAACACTGATACATCGGTGCAACTTGTTCGAAATAATACGATGAGATATCGAGTAAATGTGACGTTTAGATTTTAGATGCTACTATCTATGTGTATTTGCAAGAAAGATTTTTTATAACGAATGGTAATGGTTGACTTAGAAAAATCCTATCGATAATAAGACAAATATCTGTATTAACTTCTTTCAGAATGAACAGATTCAATTTCGTATTGTTGATCGATTGAATCTATTAACTTGTATACTTTTTCACATTTTACTCATCTTTCACACTATCTATTTCTCTACTTTTTTTCTATTACTTGCTAATCGATATTATTAATAAAAATTCATTTGTCGATGACACAACACCTCTTTAGAAATATGGAATAGTTTTTCGTAAAAAAAGTGACTGGAATTCTTAAAAGGAAATATAATCAAATACAAATAAAAATGTTTGGAAAGTTAATGAAATTACGTATTTGTTTATACATATATATCCTAAAGAATTAATTGTATTATACGAGTTAATTAAATGAAATAAAAATGTAAAATATAACAAGAAGAGAGAAAGAGAATATGACAAAGAATTGAATTAAAAACTCGTAGAGCTAGCATACAAGAGGAGGTAGTGGTAGTGGTGATGGTGGTAGTGGTGTGGTGGGGGTGGTATCGTACGGTTTAGTTGGTATTAAAAAAATTTAAAAAAAAAAATAATAATAATAATAATAATAAAAAGATATAAAAATATTTTTGTCGCGGGATAAAACGTGTAATGAGAGGGTAACAGGGAAAGATCTTGATGTTCATTTCGTATGTATGTATGTATGTATATATATATATATGTATATAGAAACGATACATAAGAGGACTTTTTCGCAGCGGGTTTTACATTCACCTGCTCGGTACGATTTTCTCGCTCATCAGTTCCGGCGAGTTGCGTTGCAGCTGGCGCATCGGATAAACACGAATCGTACGACTGCATCGATGCGCTTCATCGAAATTCCTATCGAAGTTCTTTTCCTATAAGATCGAGTGAAAGAGAAAGAGAGAGAGAGAGAAATAAGAGAAATAAGAGGAAGGATCGTCTCTTTGTTCGGCCACGAATGCAACCGTCTTACAGAACCGATAATGAAAATTTTCGCACGATCGTTCTCGATATTGGAAGAAGATCTCGTCTTCTTATTCTTCTTATTCTTCTTTCTCTTTTCCTATTTCTATTTCTGTTTCTTCAAATAGATTATTTTCTTTCTCATGTTCGCACGATAAAATATGAAATATCGATACTTTCCTAGCCCCCACCCTTCCCCCCTCCCCAACCCCCACGATACAGGAATTGATATCTACAAGATTAACAGATCTCTTGAACAATTTCTTTTTCGTATATTCGATGGCGGGGTCATGAATTTAAGTGTCGATACTGAAATTTTTATTGTCGGACATTTATACGAATTTATTGTAATAATGTGACACTTTTAGTATGTCGTATGTATAAATTATTAAAATAAAATGATAATATAAGTGATTATATATATATATGTATGTATCATTTTATTATAATAAATTCCTCGATATGTAATAACATTTTTATTCATAAATAAATCCCCAATGTATTAAATCTCAAGTAAGGAAAATTATGAATAAAATAATGTTCGCAAAACAATAATCGTACCTGTACGAACAATATATATAGAAAAGAATTTATGATGAAAATATATAAGTGTCATTTTAATGTAATAAAATTGATATTATCGAATATATACAAAATATTCGAAAAATACAAAGCCTATAATATTTAGTTAAAAAAATATACACAACTAAAATAATTAAAACAAAAATACATATATATATATATACTAATATTAATTCAATTAATATTCATTTTAAAACATAATCATATTAAAAGTATCAATAAATTCTCGATAATAACGAGCTTAAATTTAACCACGAAAAAGTTACGGTTAAAATTATACAAATTCTTCGATTAAATTATTTAAACCACATTAGTATTTGAAAAGACAAAAAAATTGGTGTGTGTACTTATGTACTCACGTAAGAAGTTATACTTCTTTGCCGTACCAAAACGAACATAACCTCAATAACCTCAAAAATAACTTCAAAAAAAAACTTCAAAGAAAAAAAATACTTAAAAAAAAAGAATAATAATATTATATATATATAAGAAAGAATAAAAAAAACTGGTGTGTGTACTTATGTACGCACGTAAGAAGTTATACTTCTTTGGCGTATCGAAACGAATATAACCTCAAAAATAACTTCAACAAAATATTAGATTGAAAGTATGAGAACATAAGCAACTAATTATTATTATTTATTTATTTAACAAAAAAAAGAAAGGAAACATATTTTCAATCGATCTACACTAAATATAAGGGAGATATATCGAATAACTTCACGCGTCAACAAACATGGCGCGGTTACAGCATTAGTTCTCGCTTCGATCATTTAAGTAAGAGTACAATTAGTACTTGGATGGGTGACCCGTTTGAGAGAAAAAAAGGGGGAAGAAGAAAAGAAGACAACTTCATGCCGTATACTTGAAATCGACAAACTTCACGGTGTCGTTTTTCCAGACAAATCAGAACAAATCACTCCCATTACATTTTCCCCAACGCGCCAAAAGAAGTATAACTTCAAAAATACATAGATATATAAATACACTAATATTAATTCAATTAATATTCATTTTAAAACATAATCATATTAAAAGTATCAATAAATTCTCGATAATAACGAGCTTAAATTTAACCACGAAAAAGTTACAGTTAAAATTATACAAATTCTTCGATTAAATTATTTAAACCACATTAGTATTTGAAAAGACAAAAAAAGCTCATATATAAAACGATACAACAAGATAGTAAGAAACCCGAGTTCTTAAGCCATTCTCCTTTTCTTTCTTTCTTTCTTCCTTTTCGTTTGGTTTCGTTAAAGGTAGAACGAAATTTCGTAAATTTCCTTTCTAATGACGCGCAACAGTGAGCAGGAACAGTTCGAGAGAATCTACAACGTCGATTGGCGGCGAAGCTTAGATCCGTATTGCGGCTTGGTGCTATTAAAATGTATTTGGATGGGATATCGAGCGAAGAGAGGATTATGGCAATTCAGGTTGGAGTTATCGAATCGTCGGTAAAGGTAAATGACCGTGCTTAAGCGGGCCAAATCATTCGATTAGAGGGAAGGACGTTGTACCACCTACGAGCAGGCTTGCTTTAACATTATCGTTTATTTCGAATCCTCCGAAGATCCCCCACCCCCTCCCCGTCCCCCTCCCCATCAGTCTCCAACTATAAATAGAGTCGATTTCTAACTTGGACACAATAAAATCATCTAAATTATTTACCTTTTCATATATGAAACTACACACACTTTCCAATAAAACTTCGTGTATCCCAACGTTCGATTTCTAATTCGAATATACATAAATTATTTTTGTTTTTTTAGAAAAGAAACTAAGAAATGTACTTTATGTTTTATCATAATATATACTTTCTAGTATTTTATTTTATTTATATTTAGATGCGAATACTAATAAATATATTATTGAAATAATGAATTATAATCTTTGTATTATATAATTATTCTAATAGAATTAATATCTTCGATCATATTTTACTTCAAATTATTTATATTATAATGATTACATTGTAAATTTCAAATTAGATATGATAAATAATCGAATAGATCAGAAAATTTATTGAAAAACTGTAATAACAGTTTCGAATGATTATAAAATCTTTTTAAAAATACACACACAGACAGACACATACATTTTTAAATAATAATAGATATATAAATATAAAAAGAGATGATACACGTTTGACATTTATGTTTCATCAATGTTTATCGAAAAGTTAGATTAATGAGAGCATAAGTAAGAGTAATCAAACTAACGAAGTAATGAATACATTTTTGATTGAAACTCGACGGTATATCGAAGAAGAGCGCTCGAACGATTATCGATTAACGATCAGATCTCGACGAATTCGAGATTTACCTATACACATACATATACACATATACATATACATATACATATACATATACATGACGGGGCTTTTCGATCTTCCACACGCATCGAATACCAAATTCCACGCTGTGACAAGTAGATACATAATAGAGAAAGCGTATGACAAGGCAAGGGAGAGAATTTGTGTGAAAGAGAGAGACAGAGAGAGAGAGAGAGAGAGAATGGATATCACAAAGTGTGTGTGTGTGTGAGAGAAAGATAGAGATAGATAGATAGATAGATACATAGAAAGAGAGAGACATTATTACGGATCCCTACGATTGGCTTATCTCGTCGAGTGTCACAAGCATTGCGTCATCCAATTATAGACTTTTGACCCATACAAGATCATAAGAGTAGATTAATTAGAATTTCTACAATTGTGTTCCCGCAAACTGCACCGAACGTTGTTCATTCCTAGCCCAACTATCAGAACGTTGAATCTTCCTTCCTTCCACGTACTGGATCAACAAAAAAGAAAAACGCTCGCTTCAGGTTTCATCTTCTACCCTTTTTTTTCTTTTTTCTTCTTTTTTTTTTTTTAATTACACGACGACTACCGGCTAACTCTTCTCGTGGAATTAGATTTCGATTTGATTTTTTTTACCCCCACCCCACCACTCCTCCTTCTTTTTTTGTTTTCTTTTCGTTTTCTTCTTCGGGTACCCCTTTTTTCTGACGCTTAGAAAACTAAATCGAAACGCGTAAAGCGTGATTCGATTTTAACATCGAATTCACGTTAAATTTCCCCCCCCCCCCACCTATTCTATTCTTCTTTTTCTATTCTATTATCTTTTTTTTTGTTTGGTTTTGTTTTTAGTTTTATGGTTTTTGTTTTCTTTATTTGTTTCATTCCACCGAGCACTATTAAAGCGTGGACGCGTTGATTGGCTCTCGAAAAAAACGTGCTTCTTCCTATACAACCTCTTTATTTTTGTTTCTTTTGTATTTTGTTGTTGGTTCATTTTTTATTTTACTTCGTCTTCCTATCCTTAATTCACATCCATTTTTAAACATCAGCAGTGTTGACGACCGATAATAGGGCCCAAAATAAAAATAAATAAAAAATAGTAACTAGATAGTTTTCTCAAGAATAGTGAAGATCAATTGATGGTCTATGCGTGCCTCGAGGATATCTAACCTACGTTTGCAATTCAAATATATATTTCGATATAACAGAAAGTTTGAAACTGGAGTGCTTCAAACATAACTGGAAATGAATGAATAAAAGGTGCTGGTTAAATTTGCTTTAAACAAATCAAATTATAGCAATATCGTAAAAGGTTTTATTCATTAACACGATCATAAATCTTGAAGATCGTACAAATTATAATAATCTTCTTTTTTTCCTGAATTTATCTAATCCCTTTTTTCGTATCTTACTCTAACGTGATTCGATTAACAAATAAAAAAAAAGCAAAAGGAAAATGTTCTTCCCAGATTGTTGAAATAAAATCGTGAAAAAAATATTTATTCGATACAATGAATTTAATTTTTATATGTATAATAATTGTTCAACTTGTCGTATTTGACGAAAAATTGACTGAGAAGTGGCAACTGAGAAAATAAAACGGGGTTAAAAAGAAGAATAAGAAGAAGAAGAAGAAAAAAATCATTCATAGAAGGGTTAATATCCGGCACGTGGGCAAAGCAACGCAACGACTATGACACCTTTTTTTCTTCTACCTCTTGCTTCCATCTTTCTTTCTTTCTTTCTTTCTTCCACTTTGGTGCATCGAGAACGCTATGCAGCCGGCTGCATGCCCGCGGCATGTGTCTGGCGCGGCTCGTTATTTCCGCACCTGTAGGAGCACCGCCATATGGCTGGAGCCTCCTTTTGTGAGCACCTGATCGTATAAAAGAAAGAAAAAGAAAAAGAAAGAAAGAGAGAGAGAGAGAGAGAGATGAAACTTTCTTCGACGGGTTTCGTATTAAAGGTCAGTACAAACTGGCGCGTGCCGTTTTGATAGCTTTTGAGTGATCAACTTGAAAAACATTTGAATAATATTGTCAAAATATCAGTAATATTTTTTTTTAATATGTAATATTAAATTAATATTATAATAAATTAATATTAAATTATAATAAATTATTATTAAATTAAATTAAATTATAAAATAATATTATTTATTATTTTATTTAATAATATATATAATAATTATAATAATATATATAATATTATATATAATATTAATTAAATAATAAATAATAATTTTTTTAATAATAATTAATAAAATTTAATATAATAATAATATATATAATAATTTTTATTTAATAATATTTTATTGACCTTAGAACCTAAGATCCCTAAAGGCCATTAATTACAGTGTAATACAATATAATATATAGGTTAAACAATAAAAATTAAAATTGTGTAATTATTATTAAACTTATCATTATAATAGTAGTAACGTACAGAAATTAGATAAAAGAAAATAGTAGATAAAATTATAATGGTTCTATAATAGTAGTATTATAGTAGTATGAAGTAAATATGAATAATAATGAATAATATAAAATAAAATGATCATCGTTTCGTGCACCATCGTTAATCGTGCACGAAACTTTAAACAATTTTTGCGTTGATCTTAACGTTGCTGCACCAATCTTTCAACCCTTCGTCTATTTGTAGAATTTCTCTTTCCTTGGAAATCTATTTTCAATCGTTTCGTTAATATTAAATATTTAGTCTCCCTGGAACGTGATGCAGTTTCGCTTGGATGAAATCATAAACTAAGGAAAACGCGTATTTTCTATTTTAAGGTTTACAACTGTGCGCAGGTAATGTTCGGAAATCTGTACGATCGACAATGGGCCGAACGAAAACCGACAAAGGTTTATTAACAATAACTTTTATTCGTATAATATAAAAGTAATATAATATAATGTAGTTAAATATTTATACTACGATAAAAAGTATTTTTTTTTTTTAATACGATCATCTCAAACGAAGTGTATTACGTTTATCTATTTCTACGTTTATGCATTTGTACGAAAAACCTAGGATAAATAGGGGAACGTTTCCCTTCCTTTCCGAATATATTTGAACCCTTTTTGATTGCTGAATACTATCGGAATAAATTTGTTGATAATTTCAACTATGAAAAGAATCTCAAACGTTTGGGGAAATCGGGGAAAAAAATTGATAAACGCATATATGCGTTCGTAGTCCACACAGATGGCTTTCGTTGGACGAATATATGCATTCGTAGCGTACTGAAAGGGTTAAAAGGAAAGTTTCAAATTTTCCTTTTAATATTCACTGCCAATCCTGCATTCACCCTGCAAATAGTCCCATTCGTTTGTACGTCACCCTTTGAGCAAGAAGGATTTCTGAGAATATCAAACGGGATTACCGAGAAATTCATACGAGACTTTGAACAAACAATTACGAATCGTCAAACGAGAAAACAAATCTTTCGACCGAGATAACTATAACATTTTCTAATCAAAACAAATCCCGAACATACAATTGAAACATTATATAATTAAACAATTTAATTTAACAGAGAGTTATTAGATAAAGCGTGTTACTGCGATAATTGTTAAACACGTAACTTAATAAATCAAAAATTAACAGTTGGATACTATATTATTTTTATAAAAAATAGTTTAATAAAAAAAACTGGTGTGTGTACTTATGTACGCACGTAAGAAGTTATACTTCTTTGCCGTACCAAAACGAACATAACCTCAATAACTTCAAAAATAACTTAAAAAAATAAATAATTATTATTATATATATATATATATAAGAAAGAATAAAAAAAACTGGTGTGTGTACTTATGTACGCACGTAAGAAGTTATACTTCTTTGGCGTATCGAAACGAATATAACCTCAAAAATAACTTCAACAAAATATTAGATTGGAAGTATGAGAACATAAGCAACTAATTATTATTATTTATTATTTAAGAAAAAAAAGAAAGGAAACATATTTTCAATCGGTCTACACTAAATATAAGAGAGATATATTGAAATATTTTATGCGTCAACTGTCATGGCGCGGTGATAGAACTACTTCCCGCTCGATAATTTAAGTAAAGCAGCGCTGAGTACGATTAGTACTTGGATGCGTGACCCGCTTGAGAAAAAAAGGGGGGAAGAAGAAAAGAAAGACAACTTCATGCCGTATACTTGAAATCGCTTTGCCGCGCGTCGTTAAATACCGACAAACTTCATGGTGTCGTTTTTCCAGACGCTCGGAACAAAATTAACTCCCCATTACATTTTCCTAACATTCCATTTCCTATTCTTTCCTACAAAGAAGTATAACTTCAAAAATAATCCTTGCTACATAAATTTATAAAAGAAATGACATTTAAAGTTATATTTTCTGTTTCACGTTGTAATAATAAAATACAACACATATAATTGAATATTTAAATAGACGACTAAACGAATAATACATCAATTGAATTAACAATTTAATGATTTTACTTTTGATAAATAAAAGAAATTTGATCGAATAGAATTGTCCGATAAGAAATCCGACTTTTATGAACGTCTAACCACCGATCTCGAAACGCAACTTGGCGAATCAAGACACCGTGAAATAAGTCGCATTGGAGACAATGTAATGGCCAGGCGCAGAAAGTTGGTGGATAGAAAGAGAAAGAGAAATAAAGAGAGAAATAGAAAGAGAGAGAAAGCTTGTGTAGAGTTCGTGGAAGCGAGCAATTCGAGCAGACTCGCGAGATAACGAGAAACACCGTGTGCCATGCCTTCGGATTATCACGTTCCATTACGAGTGGCAAACCGGTCCGTAATCCAATCTACTTCGTAATACAATTATAACTTGAACGTAAACGAGTAGAAAAATGTGTTAGTTCGAAAAGGAAACGTTTTGCATCTCGGTTTGCATCTCAGTTCAACACAATTCTTGCATTATACACACTTATACGCATTAGCGCAAATACATATGAATGAAAGTATACATAAACTAGTTTGAATATGCATACGTGAAAGTATATATACATATACACAGATATTTATATTGAAATATATATGAGAGTATGCATAATACGTGCTTTGAATATGCGAATATACCCTAACATATATACTAATATCAAAAATTATAAGAACATATAATATTTCCTTACGTCTTATATATACAGGGTGTCTTATGTGTCTTACATAACTCTAGTCAGGACTTTTCAAATACTTGCGATAACCTGATAAATAAAATACTTTAAACATAAGTTGATCTGTTTTTGATTGACTATACATTGCAATAACAAAAATGTTTTTTTTTTAATATTTTTCAAGGCTACCTTTATTTTATTAAATACTATTAAGTCTAAAATACTAAACGCTATTTAAAAAACTAAAGGTAGCCCTTCGAAAACAGATGAACTTTTGTTTAAAAGTACTTTCTTTGTCAGGTGATCGGTACTTGAAAAATCGTGATTATATTTATATTGGACACCATGTATATATAGAAATATATAGAAAGAGGTAGCAAGGGAGAAGAAAATCTAATACTAATACTAATAATAATAATAATAATAATAATAATAATAATAATAATAATAATAATAATAATAATAATAATAATAATAATAATAATATTAGCAATAATGATAATAATAATAATACAGAGATGGCAATAAGTTGTAGTTAAACTCAATGCGATCTGTAGAAAGGAGAGTAGAAGTAGACTCGAAGTACCTTTCCAAGTTACTAAGCAAGAGAAGTTAAGATGTGACGGTGGTAATGTAATAAAATTACAGTCGGACTGGAGCGCCTAGTTTACGCTCAATCGTTCTCCGTTAGAGAGAAAGAGAAAGAAAGAGAGAAAGAGAGAAAGAGAGAGAGAGAAAGAGTGAGTTTGGTACGCCTTGCCAGTGTAATCTCTACGGTGTTACATTCAGCCCAACCTCTACCTTAACCTTCTTCCGAACTTTACGCTCAGCGAATAGTAGTGTCGAGAGTTAGTCTCTGAGTGTTATCTAAAGCCACTTGGAAGGTATAAAAGAGAATATTGTACAATACGATCGTACCTATCGCTTACTACTTAAAGTTTATATCTAAATAAACGTAAAATGTAAACTTATTCGCATTAATTACTCGATCGTTTACTAATATTTCTCTCTATTACTTTGATTATTATTATATCAAGGTTTTTAAGATTTTTTGGAATCCAATTAGACCAAAGAAAGAATAGGGGGCGGGGGGGAAGAGAGTTTTTATTAATTTTTTATTTTTATATCATTTCAAATGATTGATTGTTGTTTTTGGTAATTCATTATTTCAGAAAGTTTATAGACAAATGTTTTTTTTTCTAATTTAGTTAATAATTACAAACTTTTACTAAACGAAAATCATTTCAAATGATTTAGAATGATTTTTGTTTACAATTAAACAAAAACGCGCGGCAAAGCGATTTCAAGTTTACGGCATGAAGTTGTCTTCTTTTATTCTTCCCATTTTTTCTCAAGCGGGTCACCCATCCAAGTACTAATTGTACTCAGCGCTGCTTGACTTAAATGATCGAGCGGGAACCAATGCTATCACAGCGCCATGGCCGTTGACGCATAAAATAATTCGATATATCTCGCTTATATTTAGTGTGGACTGATATCTATATTATGATATTTTATTATTCTTTCTAATATATATAATATATCGATAATAAATTTAAATTAATAATAATAATAATAAATTTTCTTTTGTTAAGTTATTTTTGAGATTATTGAGGTTATGTTCGTTTTGGTACGGCAAAGAAGTATAACTTCTTACGTGCGTACATAAGTACACACACCAGTTTTTTTTTTTGTTATTTAGTTAATATTAATTATTTTAAATAATTACTTAACTTAGAAATATTTATCTAATGTATACTTTTATAAGAATTTTTTTGTTTGTTTGCAAAAAAGAAACAAAAAATTGAAGAAAATATAAACATTCGTGAATGGTACAAAATAAAAAGTTACAAAAATTTGCAACTCCGGAGCTGAAATCCTTCCAGCCCTTTCCCCGATATCAAATAAAAGAGAAAGAAAAAGGGTTTATAAATCTTTATTCGATAGTAGATATACATTATCATTTTTGAACGAGACTGGAAGCAGTTTCGAATCGAGTAAGTATCTTTCTCTCTTTTTTCTCTTTCTCTTGTAACTTTGGTATACACACTTGGAAACTGCCTTTCCATCGGAAAGGAGAGAAGAAAAGAGTACAGAGGGCGGATATCGCGAGTCTCCTCGACGATAGTCGACTTCTTGCAGGCAGTCGTTAACCCCCTTGTCGCACGGTTATCGTCGTCGTGTCGACGAGCTAAGGGAATGAGTAGAAAAAAAAGAAAAAAAAAAAAGAAAATACATAAAACGAACAAGAATCCACAAGAGAATATAACCGAGAGAGAAAGAGAAAGAGAGAAAGAGAGAGAGAGAGAAATTGAGCTTGACTACGAACAGAAGAAAAGAAGTATAGTAAAAGCCCGTTAACACCAGATCGAGAAAAAGAAAGAATAAGAAATCAAAAGAGAGAGAGAGAGAGAGAGAGGAATAGAAAAAAAGATAGAAAAGAAGAAAAGCTAGGCACGATAGAAGAAGAAGAAGAAGAAGCAGAAAGGAAGCCTCAGGCGAGAAAAGGTCGCTGACATCATCATCGAGAACCACGAGTTCTTTCTTCTCTTTCACACTCTACTTCTATTTCTATTTCTATCTCTCTCTTTATCACTTTCTTTTACTATTTCTATCTCTTACGTCTGATACGACAAATAATAAAAGGGCGAAACGCGCTCCAGCAAAGAGGTCGTTAACGAAACGAACGGGAAATTATGCGGGTCCTTAATTAAATTTCTTGATTCCATCGCGTTATCTCTCAGTTATGGCGAAACGACGTTCAAACTGTCGTTACCGGTGTAACCGTTGGTCAAAACCGTGCTACGGCAATCACCGTCACTTATCGCACACCGTCTAACTCATACTATTTCTAACAATCACCCCCATACCACTCCCATACCACCCCTTCCACCCACTTCTAACTTTCTCCTCCTTCTTCTTCGTTTTCTTTTCGTTCCTTGTCTTTTCTAACAGATCTCATTGCACTCACGAGAGTCCCCTTTTCCTATCTCTTCTCATATAAATTCTCCCCCCCTTCACCCCCTCTTTCTTTCTTTCTCTTTCTCGACCCCTTTCCTTCCCCCATTCTCTTCTAACCACCCACGCGTTCATAATTACGTTGAATGTAGTATCGATGGTAAAACACCGTTCGATCACCGTTGTTGTTTTATCGTCCCCCGTAACAGTTTTGAGAAGGAAAGAATGAAAGGGGAAATAAAAATAAAAATAAAAAAAAAATGTGGAAAGAAAATTTGTCCTCGAAGGTATTTGCATCGAATATTGTTACGTCGTAAAATTTTAAATGACGAGAGGGAGGAAGAGAAATTGTGAATAAGCATACTTTGATATAGTTTGGATGATTATGGTTGGATAAGATTCTTAAGGGTTGTTACTTCTTTTTTTTTTCTTTTCTTTTTTTTCTTTTTATTTTTTATGAGCTTGCTAAGGTTCACGTCGTTGAACTTTACGGGTCGCAATTTTTGTACGATTGCGGTGTTCAAGAGTTCCTTTAGTAAGATAAAGGTTTCTTTTTTTCTTTTTTCTTCTCTCTTTTTTTTATGGGAAAAGGTTGTTTGATATCTTTTTTCGAAAAGGAAAAGGACGTTAGCTTGCGTGAAAATTGTTCCTCGAATATTACCTTTCCGTTTGGACACGTGATTTTTGGGGTTAAAACGAAATAGAATTGTTGTTGTTTTAAATCGCGTATTAGAATGATTCTAAAGCAAATTTAATTCTACATCTATTATTAAATACTACATATTTATTATTTGATAAATCGGTCAAATCATTTTCACCGATAAATGTTATGCAACTTTATCAATTTTTATCCCACGACACGTTGATAGATAATCCATTAAAAATAAAAGTTGCGTATTGTCGACGGTTATTGGATTAAAAAAAAATTAAAGGATCGTAAACCAATAAAATAAAATTAGAAATCTATAAAATATATAAATAAATAATAAAAAAATTACGTACGCACGTAAGAAGTTATACTTCTTTGCCGTACAAAAACGAACATAACCTCAATAACCTCATAAAATAACTTCAAAAAAAAACTTCAAAGAAAAAAATAACTTAAAAAAAAATAATATTATTATATATATATAAGAAAGAATAAAAAAAAGAAAAAGAAAATATCAAAATATAGATATCAGTCCACATTAAATATAAGAGAAATATATTGAATTACTTCACGCGTCAACTGTCATGGCGCTGTGATAGCACTAATTCCCGCTCGATCATTTAAGTAAAGCAGCGCTGAGTACGATTAGTACTTGGATGGGTGACCCGCTTGAGAAAAAAAGGGGGGAAGAGAAGAACAGAAGACAACTTCATGCCGTATACTTGAAATCGCTTTAAAATACCGACAAACTTCATGGTGTCGTTTTTCCAGACAAATCAGAACAAAATCACTCCCCATTACATTTTCCCCAACGCGCCAAAAGAAATATAACTTCAAAAGTAAAATATATAAATATCATAGTCTCGAGAAGAAAAAGAAATTTAAAAAATAATAAAAACAGTAGAGTGAGGGTAGAACTTGTAACTTCTCCCACGATATACTAGAAAGTTCTTCGAAGAAGAAGAAGAAGAAAAGGATAGAATGATTGAAAGGACGATTATAATAAAGGATAGAGAAAGAGAAATCGGAATATCAGTGAAAAAGGAAGGTTAGATGATTAGACCGTGCGAAAGTACAACGTTAAAACGATGTTTGAGGGACGCCGTGTGTTGTATCCCGTGTATTCGATATTAATCGTTGGATAACACGCGCGGTTAGGCGAGTAGTCTAGAACCCTCTCTCTCTCTCTCACTCTCTCTCACTCTTCCTAGTCATTTCGGAGTCCGGAAGAAAGTGCCTCGTTAGCACTAAATCTCTTCGTGGTAGCAACGAGCTCGGACAGACCAGTAATTTTCCGAAAGGTATACGTGTACCGAGCTCGCAATTACAAATTAATAAACGGTCTCTCTGCGAGGGCCGCATTTCGCTTTGATTCGCAAAATTAGCCGTCGAGGCTAATTGGCCACTTCCATGCCGTACATCCCCGTCGATCGTTCTTTCGGTTTCCCTGCATGATCATGCGTACTTGTATTTATATATATATATAACTATGTGTATATGTGTGGATGTGTGTGCCTTACCAAAGGTTCATGAGGTATGGGGTAAGTGCTACACGACTTACAAGACCTTTTCTTATTCTACTTCTTCTCTTTTCTTTTCTTTTCTTTTTGAAGTTATACTTCTTTTGGCGCGTTTGGGAATGAAGTTTGGGAACCATGAAGTTTGTCGGTATTTAACGACGCGCGGCAAAGCGATTTCAAATTTACGGCATGAAGTTGTCTTCTTTTCTTCTTCTTCCCCCCTTTTTTTCTCAAGCGGGTCACCCATCCAAATACTAATCGTACTCAACGCTGCTTGACTTAAATGATCGAGCGGGAAGTAGTTCTATCACCGCGCCATGACAGTTGACGCATAAAATATTTCGATATATCTCCCTTATATTTAGTGTAGACCGATTGAAAATATGTTTCCTTTCTTTTTTTTGTTAAATAAATAAATAATAATAATTAGTTGCTTATATTCTCATACTTCCAATCTAATATTTTGTTGAAGTTATTTTTGAGGTTATATACGTTTCGATACGCCAAAGAAGTATAACTTCTTATGTGCGTACATAAGTACACACACCAGTTTTTTTTTTCTTTCTTTCTTTCTTTCTTCTTCTATTTTACAACCTTTTTTTTTTTCTCTCTCTCTCTCTCTCCTTCGCATTATCTCCCACTCGAAAATTCTCCACGCTCTACTTTACCTTTCTACGTTACACTCAACTCTCGAGAACACATCGGAAGATTCTTTTACCAAATCGACCAACCATATCGTCCTATGCTATTCCAAGCAAATTCGCTTTCTCGACAACGTGTCGCTTATCAAAAGCGTTTTCCGCTATCCCAAGAGAGATGAATAAAGAGAAAGAGAGAGAGATATATGAACGGAATGAAACATTGTTATGAATACTTTTAAATCTTTCATATCTTCTTGGTATATTTATATTATATGTTACGAGTACGCGTGTGTGTACGTGTGTATATTTATACACGTGGGATTTTTTATCTTTTCAATGCACACACACACAATTTTCTAACGCCTTTCATTTTAACTTCAAGCTCGTTGACGATACGTTGAAAAGACGCTTATTTTTCCCAAAAGATTTGAGAATATAAAACAAAAAATTCAATAAAAATATCGTACGTATGATACGTGAATGAGTATTATTTATAATTACTGCTTCCCAAGAGAGAGAGAGAGAGAGAGAGAGAAAGAGATGTTATTTTTCTTTTTCCTTTTTTTTTTAAATGTATAACGAAACGAGCGTACGATAGAATATAAGTCGAAAAGATTTCCTGCTAATAGAAACGCGTTTAAAATTCTAGGTCAAGTTTTAACTACCCCTCGAGCGTAATGAGAGAGATTGAGAAAAAGAAAGTAAAGAAGAGAGAAAGAGAGAGAGAGAGAGAGAGAAAAGTAGAATAATTTTTTTTCCCCTTTGAAACTATTGAAATCTTGGGGAACGATAAAAGTTAGAAAGTCGTATAAAAGCCAGAGAATTCGTTAAGATTTAGAAGTCTAATCTAGCGGTACTTGCTTCAGTAATGGCAAACTACTGGCGGACAATTTTCAAAAGAACAAAAAGAAAAAGAAAAGAATAGAGAAAGAAAGAAAGAGAGGAAGAAAAAAAAAACAAGAAAATCCAGTTTTAAAACAAATTCTTCAATTTTCACCCGATGGTGAGAGGGGGTAGGGGTAGGAAAGGGGGGAAAGGTAGTTACCACGTACTTTTCAACGCAATCTTCGCCATCCGAAATTTTCTAGCTCACAAAATTGGTTGAAACAAACGTTAGTTCGTCCGATTTTTCGTTGGAATAATTACGCGACGTTAATTAAAAGCTAGCTTTCGCTTAAAATAATAACGAAACTCGTGAGATTAACATAAATGATGAGTCATGCGATCGAAACAACCCATTGCGGTGCACCTTTATCGTCACGTTCGGTAGCACGTATGTAAGTACGCATTTTTACGTATACCGGGTGATACCATTTCGAATGCATCGGCTACGATGCATCGAACCAAAACTAATTCGATTTCGAGATAACCATAATAATCACCGTGTTACGTAAGTGTAAACTACTAATTTTATGTAGAACGAAAAGAAATAACACATATTTAAATAAAGATTAATAAAAAGAAACTTCCCCCCCCTTATATAGTTCAGCGTATTTAAACATCTCGTTAAATGACATAAATCAAAAAACTGGTGTGTGTACTTATGTACGCACGTAAGAAGTTATACTTCTTTGGCGTACTAAAACGAACATAACCTCAATAACCTCAAAAATAACTTCAAAAAAAAAACTTCAAAGAAAAAAAATAACTTAAAAAAATAAATAATTATTATATATATATATATAAGAAAGAATAAAAAAAACTGGTGTGTGTACTTATGTACGCACGTAAGAAGTTATACTTCTTTGCCGTACCAAAACGAACATAACCTCGATAACCTCAAAAATAACTTCAAAAAAAAACTTCAAAGAAAAAAATAACTTAAAAAAATAAATAATTATTATTACATATATATAAGAAAGAATAAAAAAAACTGGTGTGTGTACTTATGTACGCACGTAAGAAGTTATACTTCTTTGGCGTATCGAAACGAATATAACCTCAAAAATAACTTCAAAAAAATATTAGATTGAAAGTATGAGAACATAAGCAACTAATTATTATTATTTATTTATTTAACAAAAAAAAGAAAGGAAACATATTTTCAATCGGTCTACACTAAATATAAGGGAGATATATCGAAATATTTTATGCGTCAACTGTCATGGCGCGGTGATAGAATTACTTCCCGCTCGATTATTTAAGTAAAGCGGCGCTGAGTACGATTAGTATTTGGATGGGTGACCCGCTTGAGAAACAAAGGGGGGAAGAAGAAAAGAAGACAACTTCATGCCGTATACTTGAAATCGCTTTGCCGCGCGTCGTAAATACCGACAAACTTCATGGTGTCGTTCGGAAAAAAATCATTTACTCCCATCACATTTTCCCAAACGCGCCAAAAGAAGTATAACTTCAAAAATATGTATCATTCAATTGAAAAAAAAAAAACCTAAGTTAATTTTCATAATATGATACGTGTTATGTTATAACATGTATATATATGTACATATAACATATACATGTACACATATGTATGTGTTAGTTAGAAAAAAAGAAATATTACAGCATTATCGAAATGAAATAATTTTCGTTAGATAAGAGAAATTTCGTTTTATCGCAAATGGCAATCGAGAATTAATTAAGTGGCCAGTTTAAAATGCTTCTCACTCGGTATAATATAACATAATACGTGGTAGTATAAACGGGCCGAAACGAAAACGCGACTAACTCCTCGTCGATATCAGCAGAGTTCCCCTCGTTGTCTCGCGACCCTTTAACCCTCTTCACCCTATTCCACCACTCACTCACTCCCTCACTCCCTCATTCACTCACTCACTTTACTATCTTCTTCCATCGTCGTAGATCAACGTTTAAAGTAATTTCATTTTATTTACCGTGCCGCGGATCGTTAAAACTCGCACTAACCAACGAAAATCGCGTATACGGTGGTCTTCCATCTATACACACCGGTGTGTTGTGTTAACAGGTTATCACGAAAACGAGCATTATAAGTGAATTATTGCAAGAACGAGTGTAGAGGAATAAAGGTATAATCCCCGACTCATATTTTCTACTACAAACGATTACGATCAAAAACCTACAACAAACTATTTAACGAATATTTTCGATGTTAAAATATATATAAATATAATACGTAGGTACAGAGAGAAGAGGAATCAGGATGAGGGGAAAGGAGAGGGCAGAGTTCACGTTCTCAATATTAGTAGTAGTAGTATGCGATAAAAAAATGAGAAAAAAATGAGAAAAAATGAGATTCATCGAGCCATAAAGTAGAATTTATCATCGTGGAACACTCTCGCTCGTTGTATTCTCGCGGTATTGGGGTAACACGCATTATATACGTGCATGCACACACGCATATAAGTGCAATGCGTTAAGTGCTCGCATGACGATGGGAGAAAGGCTTAGAAAAGGTTGGAGGGAGAATACTCGAGAACGCGAAAGGAGGCCCAGATCTATCGGGCTATTGTCCGCAAGGACGTAGAAAACCTACCAACATTTATGCAAACGAATTGTATGCATATATTTGTGTGCATAATATGTATGCAACACACACACACAGAGAAATGCGAACCAAGCAGTTGCTGACTCACGAGTTATCGCCTATAAGGCACGTTATCCTGATAGTATCTCCTTTTCTTCATTTTTTTTCCTCTCGATTTTCTTCTTTCGAGTGAGTTAGTCTATCTCTTTCTCGCTTTCCGTAACTCGGTATCTCGTTGTACGAGTAACTCGGTAACCGGTTAACCGATTCCGAAAACGGAACGCGACGCATTTCATCGCGAATAAATCTTACGACAGGGGCCGGACGTAAAAATGAATTCTTCCTTGGCATCGATTTACGATTTTCTCCTTCAAGGATATATCCGACTTCGAGACTGGACGTTCGCGACTTTTTTTTTTCTTTTTATACTTTATTTTTTTTTTTCGTTGGTAAATTCTTTCTAGAGTTATTCGTATTTTAGATATGCGCGTTATTTGAGGATTGATAGAACATTTCTGAACTTTTTATTATACATCGGAATAGTATTTTATTGTTGAGGGGTGGGGGTGGTGGGGGGTAGGGGAATTATTTAATTAATTATGACATTATTTAAACAACTGCTTTTTTTATCTTCTTTTAAAATGCGATAGAATCATTAATAACACGGAATAGTATTTTATTGTTGAGGGGTGGGGGGTGGTGGGGGGAGGGGAATTATTTAATTAATTATGACATTATTTAAACAACTCCTTTTTTATCTTCTTTTAAAATGCGATAGAATCATTAATAACATTATTTATTAATTTTATCCTAATAATAATATTATTAGATCAAAAGAAAAAAGGTTTCATCTTTTCGAGTGACAATAATTGAAAAGCTGGGGGGATAGACGTCTTGAAAAATAATTCATTTAAATATAAATAGATATCATTAGTAGTATTATTTCATTAATCCAATGTAAAAAGAGAAGATGATACTAGTTAAATAGTATCCTTTCTATTCTTTTATACTCCAAGAAAGTAAGAATAAGGTCTCGGGATTTTCCAGCTTAAGAAGCTCGAATGTCTCGAAATTGTTCCACTCTCGTAAGAACCCTGAATATTTTTTTTCCTTGAACTAAAGGCAACGAAGGAAAGTGGTGGTCGTAAGGTAAAAAAGGCCTAATGATTAGAACGGAGACAAAAGAATAGTAAGTGGAGACGAAAAGAAAGAATCACGTAAAAAAAAAAATAAAATAACGAAAGTGTGAGAGAGAGAGAGAGAGAGAGAGAGAGAAAGTTAGGAAAGCAGTGAAGTGCGGAAGGTGGTAGGTAAGAACCAAAGTGAAGCTTCGAAGTTGTCGAGGGTGAAGGAAGAAGAAGTTACAAGAAAATGAGAGAGAGAGAGAGAGAGAGAGAGAGAGAGTGAGAGAGAAAATCGCTTCCTCCGCACAAATTATTGTAATTTGCATCGGTTAACTCCGTAATTACTTGGGGTTACAGGTTAAAGGGCTATTACCGTCTCCTCGCGGGCGCAATACCGTGGACGAAGCAGACCTAAAGGCTTTCTCTTTTCCACCTTTAAGCACGATCAACACCTGCCTTTTCGTTTGATGGCCACGCGTCTTCTCAAAAAACAAGTATGTCCAATTCCGAAAGGACGAGAGAGTACCTTAATAGCCTCTGGCTTATTATTGTCGAAAACCAGATCAAGAAAGATACTTCGTGGTAATAAGTTGATATTATATTTCGTTTCTTTTCTCTTATGTCGAGTAATTAAGGTCAACTTTGTATCGATTTTTGTTTTTTTATAGTATCAAGGAAAATAATTAATAAATATGGTAAGAATTTTTTGTTTTACTTGATACGTTTGTTATATTAATTTAAATAAAATATTAATGAATAGGATGATATGAACGATTATTAAGTTAATGGGAAGTTTGTATCGATGATTTCTCATTCATATTAGTAAAATTATTACATTTACTAAAATAAAAATAGAAAATAAATGTGGTAAGAATTCTGTTTTACTTGATACGTTTGTTATATTAATTTAAATAAAATATTAATGAATAGGATGATATGAACGATTATTAGGTCAATGGGAAGTTTGTACCGATGATCTTTCATTCATATTAGTAAAATTATTACATTTACTAAAATAAAAATAGAAAATAAATGTATTTTTCATAATACACGCAAAAGTATATCTTTAATATCGTCTCATAGATATAATTTTATAAAATAAATAAATCTAAATAATAAAATATTTAAGAATAATATATAATATTTGTCGGATAAAATTTTGAGTGATTGAAAATATTAATAAATCATAATTGTTGGAAAAACGTATAAGATTTTCGAAATGGGTTATAGGAAATGGAATGGCATCTGTCGGTGTTGGTGTAAGAATTGTAAAAAAAGATTGTAAGAACTGGGTGAATGAGGAGGATTTTTGGTGACTCTGGCTCGCAAAGCAAATTCTATGGGAGACTGATATATCGTATGGTTCGCACCCGGCTACCCGGAAACGGTAATAACTCATGGCGGTCGTGCGGTTAACGGAACAGCATTAAAGATTCCTGACTTACGACGATCCTCGCGCCTGCTACTACTTGCTAACGCGGCCTCCGTGTATAATATCACCGTTATAACCTTCTTCTTCTTCTTCTTAATCTTCTTCTTCTTCTTTTCTACGTAGCTTTTGAATCTTTTGGATAAATTCAAACCGAAAAAAACGTATATGAACCGATAAGAAACTAAATTGAGTTTCACTTTGAAAAAAATCATCGATTAAGTTAACGATACACAAACTAAAACAACAAACATTGATTCCCAATAATAAAAAGTTTCAAACGTTTCGTATTTTCATTAAAAATTCAAACAAATTTTTTGATCATATTTTGTATTCACCTTTCTTCAAACGATTTAAAAATGTTTGATGATATTATAGTTGGTTTCTTATCGATGTTACAATTGTTTAAGTTACTTTGTTCAATTTTTCTACACGATTTTGATCGATTTTGACATCATTCAAATATCTCTGAAATCCAAATATTGTCAGCTTTTTACAATACCGTTTTTTTTGACTGAATAAACAAACATCATAACTTGTTTTTTTATATTCCTCTCCGATACGTCAGCTTTCGAACGCACTCGAGTCTTGGCAGATTCGATTAATATTGTTAGAATTATGGGACTCTAAGTTCGCCTAACAAGAAACTTTCGACTTCCTCAATCTCGGCACGATGTTAAAAGTTCAATAAAAAAGGAAAGGTTGAAGTATTTTTTAAAGGGGAGAAGAAAAAATCTCGTTGAGGAGAGTAAAATAGATAGATATTTAGAGTTACTATGGATCTTTCTAAAAGTCATCAATTTGACTTTTTTTTTTTTTATTCTTTTCTTTTCTTCGTTCGTTCGTTCGTTCGTTCGTTCGATTTTGTAAAAGATTTTCCTCGAGAAACGTCGAAGTTTCTTCTTAGACAAACAGACTTACCCCACCCCACCCCCACTCCCTCCCAACTCCCCCACTACTATTTTCAATTTGGAAAAAGACTTACACGAGAGAAATCGGGTTTTAAAAAAAGAAAAAGAAAGGAGAGTCAAAGTAAAATCTCGAACACTTTTTCTATCTTTCTTCTACTTGTTCTTGTTCTTGTTCTTCTTTCTTGATCTGCACGAACGAACTCAGAGGACACATCACCGTTACTACTTCCCTTTTTGGAATAACGGCCAAAGATCCGCCTATAAGAGGTTACGCGTTTTTCAATAAGAAAACTTCATTCGCACGAACCGTTTTATTCTTGCCCTGAAGGGATCCTATGTGTGTATTACATATGTACATAGATACATCCTGTATGTATTACTCACGTGTGATCAAACTTAGAAACGTGACGTGAGTTAATACGACCACCAATTGATGTTCAATCATACCTGCAACTTTGTTTTTTTCTTTTTTTACTTCGATACTTATCCATTTTAAATACAATTGTTTCTACATTTTACACACGTAATATAATTATTTACTTATTTATATATTACATATATTTACATATGTATATAGATACATCCTGTATGTATTACTCACGTGTGATCAAACTTAGACACGTGACGTGAGTTAATACGACCACCAATTGATGTTCGATCATACCTGCAACTTTGTTTTTTTCTTTTTTTTCTTCGATACTTATCCATTTTAAATACAATTGTTTCTACGTTTTACACACGTAATATAATTATTTACTTATTTATACATTAAATAATTATATTATATTTTTTAATCTTCTTTCTTTTTTTTACTTCGATACTTATTCATTTTAAATACAATTGTTTCTACATTTTACACACGTAATATAATTATTTACTTATTATATATTAAATATATTTACATATGTATATAGATACATCCTGTATGTATTACTCACGTGTGATCAAACTTAGAAACGTGACGTGAGTTAATGCGATCACCAATTGATGTTCAATCATACCTGCAACTTTGTTTTTTCTTTTTTTTACTTCGATACTTATCCATTTTAAATACAATTGTTTCTACATTTTACACGTAATATAATTATTTACTTATTTATATATTAAATAATATATTATATTTTTTTAATCTTTCTTTCTTTTTTTTACTTCGATACTTATCAATTTTAAATACAATTGTTTCTACGTTTTACACGCGTAATATAATTATTTACTTATTTATATATTAAACAATTATATTGATATTAAATATATTTACATATGTATATAGATACATCCTGTATGTATTACTCACGTGTGATCAAACTTAGAAACGTGACGTGAGTTAATACGACCACCAATTGATGTTCAATCATACCTGCAACTTTGTTTTTTTTTTTTTTTTACTTCGATACTTATCCATTTTAAATACAATTGTTTCTACATTTTACGCGCGTAATATAATTATTTACTTATTTATATATTAAATAATTATATTATATTTTCTAATCTTTCTTTCTTTTTTTTACTTCGATACTTATCCATTTTAAATACAATTGTTTCTACATTTTACACGTAATATAATTATTTACTTATTTATATATTAAATATATTTACATATGTATATAGATACATCCTGTATGTATTACTCACGTGTGATCAAACTTAGAAACGTGACGTGAATTAATGCGACCACCAATTGATGTTCAATCATACCTGCAACTTTGTTTTTCTTTTTTTACTTCGATACTTATCCATTTTAAATACAATTGTTTCTACATTTTACACGTAATATAATTATTTACTTATTTATATATTAAATAATTATATTGATATTAAATATATTATATCTATAAAAAAAAAATAAAAATTGTACAAATTGTTAGAAAAGATAAATATTACGTTACAAATAATATACGGAGTCCCAATATTTGCAAAGAACAAAATAACAATGAATAGAAAAAGTAACATTTCTCCTTACAATTTGATCTGATTTGTTTTTCTAATTTATCTAATAAAATTAATTATAAACTATACATAAAACAACAATAAGAAATCTCGGATAAAGTAAAAGAGCATTTGGCATTGATCGGGTTGAAAATCTTCGATGATGTTAATCGGCGTAGGAAGAAAGAAAGGAATATAAAAAAGGGGTAAGGAAAGGTAAAAGCAAGCAAAGCAAAGCAAAGCAAGCAAAGCAAAGTAAAGTAAAGTAAAGCAAAGGCAAAACCAAGGCAAAACCAAGGCAAGGTTCGATTCAGCTCGGCAAGGGTGGCACACAACACACTCTTGCAGTGAGGCCGAGGGGTAATGCGCGCTCCCGTCTGCGCCATTAGCGTTGCAATTAAACATGTTTATTACCTGGCAGAGGTAATGCAGCCGGGCGAGTCCTTAATGTTACCTAGATAGCAGGGGCATACATTGCGTGCCAGGAGGCTGGTCGACTCGACGAGGGAATTCTAGCCGCGGTAATGCGTTTGCTTAAGCCGCCAGCAGTAGGTATATGTGTGTGTATTTGTGTATATATATGTGTGTGCAACCAAGTATCGGCACGCGAACGTTTCTATCCGCGTATGCATGAATTCTTCTACTTATATTCGTGTGATTACGTGCATGTAATTGTACCCTATACAAGTGTCCCTACCAATACATGTGAGTATATTACGCGTGTGCAACGTTGTATTCGTGAGTTGTTTCACGCACGCGCTTTCTTTCCCCCCTTTTCCTTACTCTTACTCTTTTCTTTTTTTCTTTTTTTTTTTTTTGAGAAAGGTAAGAAATTGAGAAAGGACGAAGTGATACTACGAGGGTTTAAAGTAACGTTCCGTTTCCTTTTGCCAGACGGCAGAACTCTACCTCATTAGTCATTTTGTCTTTTTTTTTTTCTTTTTCTTTACCTTCACTTTTCACCCCTTTCTTTCTTTCTTTCTCTTACACACTTTCTTTCGGTTTTTTCTTTCTCATCAAAACGCATAACGTAACGCGAGTATAATGCACCTTAAGTACCACCGAGATACCGTGCAGTAAATAAACGCTTCGCGTACTGTCCAAGAGTCACGTTTCTTGCGAGCATGGAATACCTTAGAACACGTTCTTTCTTTCTTTCTTGCTTTCTTTTTACATGTGATTATATAAAAACAAGGATCACTAAAAGAGATAAGAAGTAATCGATTATCCCAGTCCCCGTTTCTTCGTGTCACCTGTACACCTTAAAAATAACTTTCTTTATTAAAATTCATTATATAAACATTCTAGTTAAATTTACATAGTGTTAGTATTAAAATCATTTATGCGATCTACGAGATCTGATCGAAACGCACATGAATACATTTTAATACGACTACTATAAAATTTAATCTTTCGGTTATTAAAATATCCAACCTATCGGGATAAGAATACTTTTGAAAATGTCGACCATTCGGAACATGAAAGATAAAATATCACAGCTTACGTGATTCGATATTCATCGTGATCGATTAATACGTCTAGTATCAGGGATAGGTACACACACATATATATATATATGTGCTACTACTATTATATATGTGAGAGATACGCAATTAGTGGTACTCGAGTTACACGAAAGGGTGCTCGTACTGAATGCAACTAGAACAGAGAGTGACATTAATAAAGGTGTATTTCATCGGAGAACGTCATTAGTTTGGTGTCCTGAACAAGCAAGGAAAATAGCTTACTATCCTGATCGGTTTCTATCCTACAAATTCTTCCTTCGTTACTGTGCACCGTTGCTAAAGTACGGAAAAGGGATTTCCCCCCTTGGCGAGGATTTCACGGGATTTAACGTTTCTCATTGGTCAGGAAGAAGAAGAAGAAGAAGAAGAGGGAATTTGAGGGGGAAAGAAAATTCGGCATCGTGCCGATCGCTGTCTTGGAACTTCTCGAAGACGAGGGTCTCCAATTTTTGCTTTATCTCTCTCTCTCTCTTCCTTTTTTTTTCTTACCCTCTTTTGGCATGTAGTAGACGTTTAGGTTGGATATTTGCGAAAGGTAAGCATGCTCTTTCTTCCCGACTCGGACTTTTTGATATAAGGGCTGGTACAGCATGTTGCCCTTCTGACATTCGAATCGTCTCCTCCTTCGCCATTACAAATCCGTACCTTTTATTTTGTCCTCTTATCGGCGCGACACGAAATTTTTCTTTTCTTCTCTTAGTTCATAGACGAATCATTCTTTCTTTCTTTCTTTCCTACTTACTTACTTACTTAGTTACTTACTTACTTGCTTTCATTCTTTCTTTCTTTCTATCGTTTTAACAAAAGTAAAAGATGCGGAATAATTAATAACTCTAGGAATCATAAATTTCTTCTTCTTCTTCTTCTTCTTCTTCTTACATCGAAAACGTACAGAAAGAAAGAAAGAGAGAGAGAGAGAGAGAGAAAGAGTTTTCCCAGACAATCTCGTTCTTTTACCACAAATGACGTCTTCTTTAGAGAAAACGGAACAACTTCTAGATTTTCTAAAAGTTCTCATGAACAATGAACCCTCATTTTTCTCCTAACATAAATTATTCTACGATCGTTCGTTCTCTTCGCAAAAATACCTACCATTATAATAGTCATTTGCTTTAGTCAAAAGATAACAATAATAATAATAATAATAATAACGATAACAATGATAATAATGAATAAAAAAAAGAAGAATTAAAAAATGGATCAATCCTTTCAACCCCTCCATTCTCCATCCCCCATCCTCCTCCCCCTCCCTGCATTCTTCCCATCGTAATTTCTAGGAGTAAGAACAATTTCATTGGGTGCTTTTTGGATATTTTATGGAAACACGTCCACGAAAGGGAGGAAACGATAGAAAACGTTTGAACGGAACGGGTTGGAAAAGCGAGATGCGTGGAAAGGGAATCCAGAAAGAGAGAGTGAGAAAGAAGATTAGAGAGAAAGAGAGACAAAGAGAGAGAGAGAGAGAGAGAGTAAGAGGGGTGGGGGTGATAGTGAAAGGGAGAGAAAACGGAAGGTACAATAAAGCGAAGCGTTGGCAAGAGCAGGAGGGAAGGGGGAGAGGAGTGGGAGGGTTGGATAGGGGTGGGTAGGGGTGGAAAGGGGGAAGAGTTTCGCCCGGAGGATAGATAGGTATATCGATTGAACATTCGCTCAAATATTTAAACGCTATTACCCTCGGTCCGCGCGTACTGTTATACGACGATACGAGAACGAACAGGAGGAGAAGGGGGGGGTGAAGGAGGGATAAAGAGGAAACAGGAGGAAACAGAAGAGCAGGAGAAGGAGAAGGAGAAGGAGGAGGAGGAAAGTTGCATTGAGACAGTCTGGTGTAATGTCTGAGAGGTCCTGTTCCATCGGACGATGTCAGTGGTGTGTGTGTGTTGGTTGTACGATGTTGACCTCGGTGATGCATGCATACGCGTCTTTTTAGTTTCACGTCGATGCCTACGCCCATGGTTTAATCATGCGACTGAAATTGTCGAACAAAGAAATTAAAGGAGAGGGGGAGGATTTGAAATGAAATCCGTAAATTGTAACGCGACGTTTTTTTTTATTTATTTTTAAAATATATATTTCTTTTTTTTTATATATATTTGTATTGGTATAGGTGTTCATTTGTATATGTAGGATTCGTGAAAAAATTGGGCCGTTGGACAGACTGGACCGGGGGGGACTCGAACCCGGATCTTCCGCTTTCCGGGCGACTGACTGCTCTTTAACCAATTGAGCTATCCAGGGCCCACCGTCCCATCTCCTCACGAACGCCTACTTAAGTTGAGTTGGAGGTACTCGCATCCCACATATATTTAATTATTTGAAATATTTCATTGGAAATCTTCTTAAAATTCATTCGTATCGTATTTTTTAATTAATAGGAGCTGTTAATTATTTTCATAGATTCATTGTGATATTGTTATTTATTTATTTGAAAATTGTATTACCTATAGTGTTGGTAGATTTTTGTTTCTATTATTTTAGATATGATAGTATATTATTTCTATATAACGAATTCTTAATAGAATAAAAGATAGAGATAGAGAGAGACAGAGAGAGAGAATAGAGAAAGATATTATATATTTTGATAGAATTATTATTAGGTTATCTTCCACGTATTATGACTATTTCAACAGAATTACTATCATATTATTCATTCAACAGGGTATTAGTATTAATAGACATTTACTATTTCAACGGAATTACTATTACGTTATTTATATATATATATATATTATATTGTATTATTAATAATAGATTTTATCTCTTATTTTTCTTTCCTTTTTTATATTATATTATTTTTATATAATCTATTCTTAATGAATCGATATAAATAGAGACAGAACGAGAGAGAGAGAGAGAGAGAGAAATAGAAATAGAATAGAGATAGATATTACCTCTATTTTGATAGAATTATTATTAGTTTATCTTCCTCATATTATATTATAGCACATCAATAGTTATTGAATATTTCAACTAGAATTATTATTATTATTACATAACTTATATATTGAATATTATATTAGTATTAGATTTGTATTTTATTTCGAAGTGTTACTATAATACAAAATAATATTATACTAAATAACATTTTATATTTTTTCAACACTCTGGTTTCTTTTAATATTATTTTTTAAAAAGACCATATTTAATAAATTTAAATAATACATTTTATAGTAATTAATTTTTTAATTTTTATTAACATATTTTATTTAACAATTTTTATTAACATTTTATAGTAATTAATGTTTAATTTTAAGTAATTAATTTTTATTATCATATCTGTCTTTTATTATTAAACAATTTAAAAAAGAAATAAGGAACGACTAACACAAACGAATCTCAGACACGTTGTAAATTTAACATTTAATCACGAATAATAAATTCATTAAAAAAAAGTCATATTACTAATCATATTTTCAATTATAATTATTCGTTAGATTAAAATCTATTACATATAATAAATAAATTTGATATGTATTTTCATACATATTAAAATCTTATTTAATTAAATTAACAAACAAACAAACAAAATGAAAGAGTCTCAGACGTGTGAAAAGATTATATAATTTCCACCCCTTTTCCACCCCTTCCGTATAACGAGGGGATACTTTTCGCACTTTTCCAGCTTCGATTATCGCGTGGAACGTTGTACGAAACAGTAAGTGTAAGAATGAAAAGAGAAATGGGGCTTTGAAACGAATACCTAGAGATTATACATACACGTGTATATATATATGTGTGCGTGTCGGAGACGTTAAAATGACAATGATGGCGTATATTAACACCGAACACGTTCGGAAACGTTTAAAATCGTTCGGAAATAACAATAGGATATATCTCGGGACGTATTTGATATCGATTCGATACCCAACGACATTGACATAACGTTTATAATTAATTTTTCACGAAACGTCAGTGAGATAACGACTGATCGGGAAAATTATGACTAGGAAAATGATCATGTGTACGTATATATATATATGTGTGTGTGCGTATACGTGGATAATATTCGTTGGTCCGAGATGATATCGAATCCTGATGAGAGAGAGAGAGATATCCTAACGAAGATTAAATTTATTTCAAATAGAGACACACGCGCTTGGGGTTAATCGAATAAATCGTTTATCGAAAGGACACTTCAGAGTAAAAGATAAATTAACCAGATTAACAAGATATTACCTACAATTCGATAAACTAAAACTTTCAACATATCGATATCGTAGTAATAACGAAAAGGTCTCTGGTAGTAGTGTAACTTGCTGTTTGTGTATAGAACATCGATCGTTCTCTCTCTCTCTCTCTCACACACATTCACTCATCCTATCTAGCTGTCCTTTACTCTCGTTGGGAACTACATTATCGATAACCACGAGGACGAGCTTAGGAATGTAAAGCCGCTTGGCCATTTCAAGTAGAATGTTTCCTTTGTCCTGCCGTCTATTCTATCCTCGCAAAGCGTACAATTTGAGAGCGATTCCGGTTCGATCGGTCGTTGATACGAACGATGCAATCTTCATCGAGAAAACGAAGGTGGGTTAGAGGGGGGGAAGTTAGAGGTGAAAGAAGAAGAAGAAGAAGAAGAAGAAGAGATGAGTACTTATCGTGATATCTTCCACGATCTTATCGATTTTCTTCTAAAAGTACTGGAAAAGATCGTACGGAATGATCGATCTTACGATCTAACGATCTATCGATAGATCCGAGAGTTTTGTTTCAGTTTGGTTTAAAAGCAACGACCGTTTAACCGGAGGAATGAACTTACCCAACGAAAGAAATACGATAATAGTTCGAATTCTCGGATAAAGGTTGGTAGGAAGGTAGGAAAAGGTAAAAAGAAAAAAATAATAGGACGGCAGGAGGGTGGTGAAGTGTGATCGATGACGCACGGATTATCAAGCAGCGTGCAACCTCTTCCGCTCGCTCGACTCGTCGTCGAGGACTACTTAGCTTCTACAACCAACCACCACCATCACCACCATACTACCACCACCACCACCACCAATACCACTCTTAACGTTTTCCACGAACCCAAGATCAATTCGTAGAGCATATATCGAATACGACAACCGTAATACGATCGAACTTCTTTATGGGGGAAGGGGGGAGACTCATTTTTAGGTCTGATGTATCATTTTTTATAGGGTACAATATTTGTTTTCATTTTTTATATCAAATATATAAATTTATATGGCATTTATTATCAGATTGCTCGATAAGTTTCTGGCTGATTTTGAATGAACATTTCAAGGGTATACACTGGATATATTATTTTGATATATTATATTGTATAATAATATAATAAATTATAATTTATTATATTATATATATATATATATATTATTATATATGTATTATATAATAATTACAATAATAAATTATTGTATAATAAAATAATATATTTTTAAATCGGATAGAAAACTTTTTGAACAAATTTATTTGTATAAGTATCGAAATTACGTTAAATTCTATCAAATGTTAATACCGTTATGTTCGAATCATTTTGTTAATCTCATTTCATAAGTAAGTATCAAAAGTATAAATCTAGAAAAATTGTACGTGCAATTCGATATATTACGTATGCGTGTACATGCATAGTCTCTTTGTAATTTCAAATATTACATTACAAGTATTTGAACGGTATAAAAATTATACATTAAAAACACGAGTGATATATTACACTCGATCGAAATATATTTTTTTTATTTCTTTTTATTATTTATTTTTTAACGTTCTTCCTTTCTTTTTTTTTTTTTTTATTTATTTTATCGGAAAAAAAATCAAACTTCCGTAATAAAAAGGAACAAAAAATATAAGCTCGAGCAACGCGTGATTATTTAGTAACATTTTTATATCACATTATATTTTTTTTCTCTCCATATGAAATATTGTGCATCGTAAACTTTGGGTAGCATTGCAAAAAAAAATAAAAAAAGAAGAAAAATAAAAAAATTTGCAAAAATTACGTTCTAGAGTTCGTTGATTTTACCTCTCTCTCTCTCTCTCTCTCTCTCTCTCTCTCTCTCGCAACGCATAATTTTATAACGTGTGAGTATTCTATAAACAAAAACATTACTCGAGAGATTTCAACGTGAGCGTTTACTCACACGAAAGCACAGGACAGGACTTACACGTTCTCGTGTATTTATCCAATGTAACTGTTAATTGTACAGAACCGCTCGACTACTTCAATTGATTATGGGCTACTAATGCATGCTATTGCTTTGTTTCAAATATATGTGTAATATGTATAGAATTTTTAAACGGAAGATCTACACGCTACAATATTATGCAATTTTTTTACCATATAATATAAATGCTTTTCTACCCCCTTGACTATGATAATTTTTAATATCTATCTCTCTTACATTTTAAACGAATATTTTAATAACGCAACATTATTTGATTTTAAAAAAAAAAAGAAGCTACAAAAATGAAGATATTATTTTCCTTTGGAAATAAATTAAAAAATGTGTATTAAATCTAATAAAAATATTTGAATATGAAATAGAAAAAAAGAAAATTAATAAAATAAATGGAATTTAACTTCACTTTCGTGAGATTCTATTTTTAATAAGAAAATAAATGTTTAATAAAATTATAACGAGACGTATCGATAACACAAAAGACTTATTTAACATTCTTTGAAAGTGTACGTTTAAAAAAAAAAGAAAAAGAAAAGAAGCTACAAAAATGAAGATATTATTTTCCTTTGGAAATAAATTAAAAAATGCGTATTAAATCTAATAAAAATATTTGAATATGAAATAGAAAAAAAGAAAATTAATAAAATAAATGGAATTTAACTTCACTTTCGTGAGATTCTATTTTTAATAAGAAAATAAATGTTTAATAAAATTATAACGAGACGTATCGATAACACAAAAGACTTATTTAACATTCTTTGAAAGTGTACGTTTAGAAAAATAAAAAAAAAGAAAAGAAGCTACAAAAATGAAGATATTATTTTCCTTTGGAAATAAATTAAAAAATGCGTATTAAATCTAATAAAAATATTTGAAAAATATTTGAAAAAGAAAATTAATAAAATAAATGGAATTTAACTTCACTTTCGTGAGATTCTATTTTTAATAAGAAAATAAATGTTTAATAAAATTATAACGAGACGTATCGATAACACAAAAGACTTATTTAACATTCTTTGAAAGTGTACGTTTAGAAAAAAGAAAAAAAAGAAAAGAAGCTACAAAAATGAAGATATTATTTTCCTTTGGAAATAAATTAAAAAATGCGTATTAAATCTAATAAAAATATTTGCAAAGCGTGCGTTATGAAATATAAAAAAAAAATTAATAAAATAATGAAATTTCACTTCACTTTCGTGAGATTCTATTTTTCAATAAGAAAATAAATGTTTAATAAGATTATAACGAGACGTATCGATGACACAAAAGACTTATTTAACATTCTTTGAAAGTGTACGTTTAGAAAAAAAAGAAAAAAAAAAGGAAAAATCTTTAAAAGAATGTTATCAAGGCAACGTCTCAACTCAAGCCAGACTGTGTCGAATTCAAAGTCGAATCCGATCGAGAGATCGATCCGCTTTGGGTCGTCGAGTAGCTTCTATTTACGTCTCACGTTAGAAACGATACGTGCTTGTCAGCAAAAAGGAAAAGGAAAAGGAAAAAGAGAGAAAAAAAAAAAGAGAGAGAGAGGGAAGGGTAAGAGGAAGGAGGAAGATTGGCTCAATCGAGATTCCCTCTTTCCGAACGTCGAGCAACCAAATGCATTTTTCACCTTGTGCAGGTTACCATTTCGAAAGACAGACAAAAAGAGAGAGAGAAAGAGAGATCAAGTCAGTGTTCTTTCTAAATAAAAAGAGACAAAAAGTGTACAAAAAAGGATAAGAAAATAAAGTGAAGAAGAAGAAAAGTATCGATAGAAAAATGTTAATCATCGACGGGGAATACGAGTGTGTCTGGTTTAATCTGAGATGAAGCATCTGGATCGGATTTATTTTAAATGCCACACGGGACAGGACGATGACGCAGAACCTGGTGGGTGCGTACGTACGAGTGTACGTGTACTCGTTCGTGTTCTTACGCATACAAGAGAGTAACCTCTTGAAAAATATCAGTAAGTATAACGTACAATGTAAGGTAGAAGAGAAAAAAGAAGATAAAATAAAATAAATAAATAAGAAAAAAAAGGGCTGATGGTAAGTAGACGAGGATGACTCACCGGTGTAGTGTAAGGTTGACAAGCGAGTCTGATGCCGTCATGCCTGAGCTTCTCCTGCAGCAGCATCCTAAGTTGCATCCGAGGGATCCTGACCAGTTCAGCTTTGCCTTCTTCGTATTCGTCAGCAAACTTAGTTAATTCTTGACCACCGCTCGAAGAACTGGCGGTGGGTGATGCCCTTTGTACATCCTTGTCGCTGGGTGGTCTCTCCGAAGACGTTCTCGATGATTTGGAGCTTACGTTATCGCAAAGGTACTCGTTAGTTTCCTCCAAAGTGAAATAAACGCTAGCCGCGCCCTCCTCCCTCAACGTTTTAACCGATTGTAATAAACGTGCACGGTGGGTTAGATTCAACACGCCGATGGCATCCAAATCGGGATCACCAATTTGTTTGCAAATCTCGAGATCGTCGTATCCATTATCGATGAACGATTCGGAATATTGGCCGAGATGGAGCGAACGCAACCACTCGACCACGATATTGCTGGCCATTGTCATTTTTATTTATTCTTTATACAATCTTTAATATACTTTTTATATTTTTTTTTATATCCCAAATATCTCTTTGGAGTTTATCCTTGAATTATTATTATTATTATTATTTACCTATACTTTTTACAATCTCTTCTACCTTCTCTTTCTCCCCCTCTCTCTCTCTCTCTCACTTTTCTACCCACTCCCGTTTTATTTTTTTTATACTTATCTGATACACGAACTCGTGTTTCCCATCATATTTAGAGAATACCGTGTTTCTCTCTATCTATTTACTCTAGCGTTGTTTACGATTTAACGTGTATAATACACGTACATTATTCGTACGTATGTATGTATATGTTGTAACGTATTGCAGGTATGTGCGTTGAGTTATATTCGTAAAAATCGAGGTTGGTTATTTTTCTTTCTCTCGTTGCGGGGTGGTTCGTTCCAGCAAGCTCGTCCTCCTCTTTCTCCCTTTCCCAGTACACGGCGTGTAGTACCTCTCTACAGGTGTCGTCGACGCAGCCCACCGTCGCGACGCCGTTGGGTCGATTCCACGGTCTCTCGCGGTATATAAAAAGGGAAATGCAAAAGCAAGCAAGCAAGCAAGCAAGCAAGCAAGCAGGCAAGCAAGCAGGCGTCGATCGTGTCGTGGCTCGCTTATGTCGCTTCAGACGTGTATATATGGAATGATAAAAGAGAGAGAGAGAGAGAGAGAGAGGGTGAGAGGGAGAGAAGAGAAAACCCAACCGATCAAAGTAAAACAAACCAAAACAATACGAATAAAAACGTGGAGAGACAAAAAAAGAAGAAACAAACCCCCGTGAACAATGTTGCAAAGTTATAATCGATCGATTTGCGATCCCTTTTTTTAACCCCCACCCTCCCTCCCGAAAGATAACAACAAAAATATGGAGCCCCGTTGAATTGTAAAAATTCGTCGACGCGTGTTTTTCTCTCTGTCTGTGTGCCGCGTGGGCGGTTCGTTGCGAACGATGATGATCGTTCGTGAAAGACAAAAAGATTGAATAAAAGAGAGAATGAAGAGAGGAAGAGAAGGACGACGGTTAGTTCGAATTTTTGAGGTCGAAGAAGCAAAGTGTGTATGTCTGTGTATGTGTGTGAGAGAGAGAGAGAGAGGGAGAGAGAGAGTCCGGCAGAGCCGAGTAGCCGAGGACCGGTTAGAGTGCTCGACGTCCTCGCGGCATTGCAAGCTCACGCGTCTCGACGACCAGGACGATGGAGTAGGAGAACAAGAAGAAGAAGAAGAAGAAGAGGAGGAGGAGAAGGTAAAGAAGAGAAGCAAGCAACGTGGAACGCGAGGAAGCTGAGAGAATTCTTTTCTTCGGACCCACCTCCCTCCCGTTTCACCTCAGATTCGCGAATCCCTTTTCCACTGTTTCGTCGTTGTTTTCACTTTGCACGTCAAATCGAAAATAGAGAGAGAGGGGGGAAAGGAAAAAGAGAAAATGAGTAAGAATGGAAGAGAAAAAGAGAGAGAGGACAATAACAATTAACGGGTGTTCGGTTGTCCGATGGTGCGGCAACGAAGACGACGAAGACGACGACGACGACGACGACGACGGAGGCACGTTGACCTTCCCAGCGAGAGACGCCTACCGAGAAAGAGAAAAACGATATCCTTTGGACGGAACAGAGAGCGTTCGCTTCTCGTCGTCGAAACTATTCCTTGCCTCGGTGACGGGGAAACCAAGGTCACTGACAGGACGAAGAAGAAAGGACGCAAGAAAGAGCTTCTTTAGCTCCGTTCACTCTCTTCCACCCTCTTCCTCTTCTTCTTCTTCTTCTTGTTCTTGTTCTTCTTCTTCTTTTTATTCCTCTTATTCGTAATGTAAAATAGTATTTTTTCGTCTATCTCTATTATTATTATTTGTCTTGTTCTTCTTCTTGTTCTTCTTCTTCTTCTTTGTTTCCGTTCTCTCTCGCTCCTTCGCACGGAGTAGAGAAGACCGACGAGGTCACGCGGTCGCGTAGAAGAACGTTCACCGACGATCACGAGACAGCAACAACGATTATTTAAAAATAAAAAATAGATACACGAGTACACACCGTCTAATTCCTCAAATCGTTTCGTTCTTCTCTATCGAAGATATATTTCTTTTATTCGAAATATATATATATACGCAGATATAAATACAATTATATATGAATAAATTTAGTCGTAGCAAGGTAATCACCACAAATAATAAGCACGAAACAATATTGACGAGACTAGGCTCGCCGGCGCTCTCATAATCGCGAGATCGAGGAAGGCGTCATCATCCTCGCGCACGACACGACGAAGAGACACGCGAGACGCGCACCAAACGACGCTCAACGACGCTCTTCGACGCTACCGCGACGCGGCACACGGCTCGACTGCTGACGGACACTCGCCAGAGGGAGCGTCGCTCGTCTGCGCTTACTTTCTTACCCCCACCACCGAAACTCACCGGCCGGCTTCTACCCCCACCACTGGCCATTTCGTTCCACTCCGCGCCGTGCAATCGACGCGATATTACCGTCTTTCCTTCCACCGTACCTTTTTTTCCTTCCTCTTTATTCTTATTTATTACTTTTATTTCTTTCATCATCTCGTATCATACGATTTTCTATCAAAACTTAACCTATCTATCCTTCTCTCTCTTTCTATTCTTTTTCTTCCCCTTTCTCTTTCTTTCTTCTCTATCTTCTTTCGTTATCTTAGAAAGAAGAATTTAATCCTAGATAGAGAATACCTCTCGATAAAACTCGTTTACGTAGATAGAAATTGCACGTTGCGATCGACGAGTTTTCTTTCCAACCCTTAATGACGTACGGATGTATACTTGGTAGTTAAACGAAGTATATAAAAATAAAAATGCCTTTTTTTATGTTATTTTTTTCGAAGAAAGGAATCGCAGATCTCGATGTTGGTGTACATAGGTAAGAGATAGGATAGGTAAGGTATAAGGTATGTATGTAGATAGGTATGTAAGTAGGTACGAGCTAGAAGCAGCAGCGATTCGTATGTTTAGTACGTTCTCGTAAGAGAAGAAGGAGGACCATAAAAATCGTATGCCCGTAGGAGGTACTTATGCAAAGTAACGCGCGCGTTTCTCGGCTCGGCTCGGCTCGGTTACGTTTGCGGGCACCTCGGCAATGTTTATGCGAGGAAAGGGAGTATCTACGGGTAAATTCTGGATCTGGTTGGTTGGTAAAAAAAAAGGAAAATATAAGAAGGAAAGATTAAAAATAAAAGAAACACGCGTGCACGCGTAATACGTACATCGATATATGCATTATCTATTTCCGTTAAAGAAGAATGGCGATGATCGAACGGAACAGGCGTGTGTTAGAGCACAGAGGAGATTCGAATGCATGTATATGTGTGTCCATCGGTCGGTCAAATTAATCAAATCGATAGAAGTCAGAAACGAGTGTCCGAGTCATCGAGACGGACAAAATTAATCGAACGATTCGTCGTGGACGTGGCCGGGACTCGTTCGTTGGGTTTGTTCGTTCGTTCGTTCGTTCGGTTTGTTCGTTCGTTCATCCCTCCGTCCGTCTCATCGGTGACACCAGGGAGTGACAACTGCCTCTCGATAACGCGACGTGACGTCGCGTGCCACGGACGCGAAGGACCCTCTCGATGCTATTCTCGCTATTTCCTCGCTTTGATCGAGTAATTTGCTTTCCCCGGGTAACGCCGACTAGGTGTGTGTGTGTGCGAGAGGGTAGGAGGATATCCATCCCCTTTCCCTCCTTCTCATTCACTCCCTCATTCTAGGAGGGTTAGGACGAGGGTGAGGAAGAGACCCGTCGAGGCAGGCACCCGTCGATACCACCGCGGATTCGTCGTTCTCGTAATACGGCAAATTACTCCGAGTGGCGTATGCGTTATCGACCATTGTATTTCAAACGGCCTTTGTCGCTGTTATCATCTCGCTCGATGAGTCCCAATCGAGATCTCCGTCGCGTGACGATGCGAAACGCGTTATTTCGATGCCCGATATCTTTTCGAGGAATCCGCGTAATCCGTGATAGAGTGAGTAATCGCGGATCAATTCTAGCTGTGGCACGCTCTTCTCTTTGTCTCGTGTCACGAACAACTACGTCATGGCTTTTCAATTACACCAAATTTTGGATTTTTCGATGTCTACTAACTCGAATATTCGTAGTTCATAGATCTTGCGTTCAATTCAAATTCAAACGAGATTGAACATTTAAAAAGATTAAAAACAATTCTTTTTTATCTTTTCTTCCTTTCTTTCTATCGTACAAAGAAATCAACGAAAAGATAAGATAAATATATTTCAATCTATCGTCACCGAGTTACGTTCGAATCCAAATGATTCGTAAATACGCGTGCACGTAACCGTATTATTTCCTTATTTAATTTCCATGCTTTTATCTCCCTCTCTCTCTCTCTAAAATAAGGAGAAAATAAAAGAGAGGTGCGTTTAAAACGGCCAAATAAATTTCAATCGATCGCGTCCACGCGACGTTTGATCTTCCGATTCCTGTGTAGAAAGGACGTTTTGAAGTTTACGATCACGGTGACATCGCGTTTACGGGCGCGTTTTACCGTCGCAAAACAAGCAATAAAATCCTACGACGGGTTGTTGGTCCTTCGACGAAGCGACGTCGCGGCGCCTTGGATGCCGCGACCGGAGTTACGCCAATGTCTGTTGAAAACAGACTCTACTTCTTCTTCTTCTTCTTCTTCTCCTTCTAGAAATCTTTTTCAAAAGGGAAACACTCATGTGAGAGACTGAATCTCGATTTGCATCGAACACGTGTGGCCCCCATGAAAAAGATAGACGATGTCGATGTTTTATCTTCATATTCATAGATATTACATACATACGTATCTGTATATGCGTGTGCACGTGGGTGTTGTATATATTTCTGGAACGATCTTATCCGAAAGAAAAAAAAAAGGTAAAAAGGGTATAGGAATATAAGAGTAAGATCTCATCGTCGTTAGACGAACCGCCTTTATTTCGCATCGTTAACGCTTTACGGTTGTGTTGCGAGCCAACTTGGTCGTCGAGCGGTCTTGTCGTCACAATTTTTCACCTTCCTTCCGCTACATTACTTACTCGGACGCGGTAGAACGCCACCGGACTCCGGGATTTATCGTTCCACGTATATTTCATCGAAAGTTACGTTTGTTCAGGCAACTGACCTACTTTATTTCCTCTTTCTTTTTTATTTTTATTTTTATTTTTATTTTCTTACTTATTCTTCTTCTTCTTCTTCTTATTTTCTATTTCCCGCTTTTCCTTTTCTTAGCCGAAAGGCGAATAAACGTCCAGAAAACCACCACCCGCTTCTACCTCCAGCCCAACTCTGTATTCTCTTTCTCTTTCTCTCTTTCCCTTTCGTATTTTCTTCTTTAGTGTTATACATAATATAATATCCCGCGTATAGGAGAACGCAAGCGGTACACGATCGTACGTTTGGTAGGAAAGGCTGACGCCTTTGGAAATAAACAGGTACGATAAATATTCCGCGAAATCGCTTTCTTTCCCCTCCAACCCCTTCCCCAAGCCCCGCCACCGCCCCTTCACCCCAGCCAAGTAGTTGTGGCAACGCGGGGGTTGTTCCCGTTGCTACCTTTAACACACAACCGTAGTAAAGGTAACGTCTCGGGGGTTTCTTCTGCGATTTTACTTCCCTCGTAGCGTTCCAACTTTCCTTAGCGTTAACTCCGGAATCCCGATGCCGCGTGAGCATCCTGGCATTCGTGTAATTAAACCTTAGGGAGGAGTGGACCTCTCGCAAATAAATTTTCTACAATCGTAAATCCTTCCAATTCTACTGCGTTTTCGGACGAACGGTTATAATTAGCAATGGTGCTTTGTAATCGTTCAGAGAATTTTCCTATACATTTTATCTTTTATCTTAGCGTACATTTTTGATTTATCGTACACGCATCTTACAATATACGCGCCAAATAAGTAACATTTTCTTTATCTTTGATGATTTTTAATCAGCTATCTCTTGAACGTACGAAGAAAATAATTCAGTTGTTTCGTATCAAATTTATCCTGATTAATATTTTTTTTTTAATACGTAAATTGTCTTCAATTTTTCTATGAAAATGTTTTATAAACGTAGATCACTTAAAGCTTCGTTAAAATGTTACGATGCAAATTGTAAATCGTTGAATTTCATGCTCAAATTCATCCTGATTAATATTTTTTTTTTATTACGTAAATTATCTTAGATTTTTCTACGAAAATGTTTTATAAACGTAGATCACTTAAAGTTTCGTTAAAATGTTACGATACAAATTGTAAATCGTTGAATTTCATGCTCAAATTCATCCTGATTAATATTTTTTTATTAATACGCAAATTCTAAATCAAATTGTAAATCGTTGAATTTCATGCTCAAATTCATCCTGATTAATATTTTTTTGTTAATACGCAAATTGTCTTAGATTTTTCTATGAAAATGTTTTATAAACGTAGATCATTTAAAGTTTCGTTAAAATGTTACGATACAAATTGCAAATCGTTGAATTTCATGCTCAAATTCATCCTGATTAATATTTTTTGTTAATACGTAAAATGTCTTCAATTTTTCAATAAAATGTTTCATAAACGTAGATCATTTAAAGTTTTGTTAAAATGTTACAATACAAGTTGTAAATCGCTGAATTTCATGCTCAAATTCATCCTGATTAATATTTTTTTGTTAATACGTAAATTATCTTAGATTTTTCTATGAAAATGTTTTATAAACATAGATCATTTAAAGTTTCGTTAAAATGTTGCGATACAAATTGTAAATCGTTGAATTTCATGCTCAAATTCATCCTGATTAATATTTTTTTGTTAATACGTAAATTGTCTTAGATTTTTCTATGAAAATGTTTTATAAACGTAAATCATTTAAAGTTTCGTTAAAATGTTACGATACAAATTGTAAATCGTTGAATTTCATGCTCAAATTCATCCTGATTAATATTTTTTTGTTAATACGTAAATTGTCTTAGATTTTTCTATGAAAATGTTTTATAAACGTAGATCATTTAAAGTTTCGTTAAAATGTTACGATACAAATTATAAATCGTTGAATTTCATGCTCAAAGTATCGACTGTCTATGCGAATGTAAGTTTGACGATTATATAAGATAAAATTAATCTATTTCACGTAATAACGAATTCACAACGAAAATCATATTAATCAGCTGCCAATATAAGTAATATGTTAAAACATTCAATCGAAATATTACAAAATCGGAACGAGAATTTCCATCTTCTCTCAGAGACAAGTTCAATATTTTCATTTTAATAATTCTTATCTCGATTTGTTCATTTTGTATTTAATTAGTTAATTGATACTTTTTTTCTTAATGGGTTTACTCGAATTGATTTAATGTAAGATCGATTAATTTGTATAAGACAAGTTTACTTAAGTAAAAAAGTAATGTCTTACTTTTTTCCTCATTCAAGATAAAAGTCTCCGTTTATATAGTTCTTGGATCGATTAGAAAGAAAGAAAGAGAAAGAAAGAAAGAGAAAGAGAAAGAGAGAGAGAGAGAGAGAAGGTAGATAGAGAGTCTGTACGAGACAAGCTGAGAAAAGGAGAAACAAATTCAATGAAAAAGTAACGTCTTATTTCTTCTTCCACCTCCACCTCCTCCTCCACCTCCTCCTCCTACCTCTTCTCCTTTTTCTTCTTTTTCCTTTTATCTTTCCCCTATTTTCCTACACTCAGGTATAACACAAGGTTCCGTTCGCAAAATTCCTTTCTCTCTTTGAGTCAGCTGGCGTGGGGCATCCCTTTTCTCTTTTGACAATAATACTCGGATGAAATACTGTGGCGCGATGTTGGATATCTATGTGTAAGTATATATACATATATATACATATATATAAGAGGGTTGGTGAAGGCTTTTAACGATCCTGTAATCCACAGAGCATAGACAGAAGGAACGCGTTACTTCTTTAAAAGATGGAGGAGAAAGAACAAAAAAATAGTGTGCATAAAGGATAGATAAAGTACCGGTGACATGCGGGGAACAAAGAATAATACTGTTTAATCCCGAAAAGGTCGAGATAAAGAAGTCATAAAACGTAGTGTGCGTGACTGTAACCTCGAAGAAAATGTATCTACGTGGTTGGTTGGTTGGTTGGTTGGTTGGTAAGAAAGTTTCCAAGACGAGTGTGTAGGTACACCTTGCTGTTCTGCTGTTACATTCACGTTCGACACGCGTCTAAGGTCGCCTATGTAATTCTGGATGGATCGAAGAGGGGATAGGAAGAAAGGGGGGATAGGAAGGAAGGCAGGAAGGGTTCAGGTAAGACTCTTCTTAAGGTCTAAGCACGTACCTTCTCTACGAGCGTACGGATGCCATTACGAGGACGACACCGGGCAATCGAAAAAGTACTATTCCGCGTGGTGGTCACGTTCTTACTTCGAAGTCTTTTATACGCTTGAGAATGTTCGCTATGCACCACTTTCTTACCTGACTCTTCGCAGACAGGTGAATGATTAACGAAGGTTTTTACTTTCTTTTTCTCCTTTTTTTGGTTTTTTTTTGAAGGATTGACTGATAGGACATCTTAGATTGTATTCTTTCTTTTTTTTCTTTTAAGTAACATTATATTTATTCATCGATATTTAAAATAATGTTCTATGCACCACTTTCTTACCTGATTCTTCGCAGACAGGTGAATGATTAACGAAGGTTTTTATTTTCTTTTCATTTTTGTTTAAGGAATTGACTGATAGGACATCTACGATTGTATTCTTTCTTTTTTTGAAGTTATACTTCTTTTGGCGCGTTGGGAAAAATGTGATGGGAGTGTGATTTTTTTCCGAGCGACACCACGAAGTTTGTCGGTATTTTTACGAAGCGCGGCAAAGTGATTTCAAATTTAAAGCATGAAGTTGTCTTTTCTTCTTCTTTTTTTTCTCAAACGGGTCACCCATCCAAGTACTAATCGTACTCACCGCTGCTTGACTTAAATGATCGAGCGGGAAGTAGTTCTATCACCGCGCCATGACAGTTGACGCATAAAATATTTCGATATATCTCCCTTATATTTAGTGTAGACCGATTGAAAATATGTTTCCTTTCTTTTTTTTGTTAAATAAATAAATAATAATAATTAGTTGCTTATGTTCTCTTACTTCCAATCCAATATTTTTTTGAAGTTATTTTTGAGGTTATATTCGTTTCGGTACGCCAAAGAAGTATGACTTCTTACGTGCGTACATAAGTACACCAGTTTTTTTTTATTCTTTCTTATATATATATATAATAATAATAATAATAATAATTATTTATTTTCTTAAGTTATTTTTTTTCTTTGAAGTTTTTTTTTGAAGTTATTTTTGAGGTTATTGAGGTTATGTTCGTTTTGGTACGGCAAAGAAGTATAACTGTATAACTTCTTAGGTTCGTACATAAGTACACACACCAGTTTTTTTTTTATTCTTTCTTATATATATAATAATTATTATTTATTTTTTTAAGTTATTTTTTTTCTTTGAAGTTTTTTTTTAATTTATTTTTGAGGTTATTGAGGTTATGTTCGTTTTGGTACGGCAAAGAAGTATAACTGTATAACTTCTTACGTTCGTACATAAGTACACACACCAGTTTTTTTTAAAAAACATTACATTTATTTATTTGTCGATATATTAAATTAACAATAACAGAATTCATTGGCAAGACAATTCTTGTCGTCTTAAAACAAATCTCATTTCTTCTTTCATCCTACCAATGTCGTAAATCTAATCTACATCGATGCAACGCTTTGAGAATGTTCTATGCACCACTTTTTTACCTGACTCTTTTCAGACAGGTGAATGATTAACGAAGGTTTTTACTTTCTTTACTTTTTTTTTAAGGGATTGACTGATAGGACATCTACGATTGTATTCTTTCTTTTTTTTCTTTTAAATAACATTATATTTATTCATCGATGTTTAAAATAATGTTCTATGCACCACTTTTTTACCTGACTTCTCGCAGACAGGTGAATGATTAACGAAGATTTTTTACCTTCTTTTCTTTTTTTTTAAGGGATTGTACTACGATTGTATTTTTCCTTCTTTTTTTTTTTAAATAACATTACATTTATTCGTCGATATTTAAATTAACAATAACAGAATTCATTGGCAAGACAATTCTTGTCGTCTTAAAACAAATCTCGTTTCTTCTTTCATCCTACTAAAATCATAAATCGAATTTATATCGATGCAAATTACACTCTAGGATATATAAATAATAATCCTAGGGAAATGGAAATTATTTTTCCCGAGCGAGACGAGTTATTTCGAAGTAATCACGACTGCGATAATAATAACGGTAGTTTTCTACTGGACCTAGTGGAACTGTCCTGGGTTCGACGAAAAAAAAAAAGAAATGGAAAGTGCTTTGGCTCTTGGCAGTGACAACGTCGTCGAAAGTTATTTTGTAATTTAAACTTCACTATTTCTATCCTTTTCTATCTCTTTCTCTCTCACTCTCTCTTTTTACGTATAGATAATAAATATACGTACCATACTAAATTTGTATTTTTTTTTCCTTACGAAATTCTCTATATTTTCCCGATTTATATACCAGCATCCGCTTACTTTCACGCCTCCGTGCTATCGCAGCTATCTCTTTTTTCCTTTCTTTTTCTCTCTCTCTCTCTCACTCGCTTTCTATCTTTTTCTCTTACATTCGAGAGGTAAAGCACGTGCCAAGAAGGTCTATCGATTCTTATCGGTATACGGCGCACCTGTAAGTATCTTACGACATTTCTATAACTTCTATATATTCGTCTCGTAAAAAGAATCTAAATCGATTTACGTCGAATCTTATTTTTGACGATTCACTCGTTCGAATATCTTGTTTACAGATGTAAATCGATTAATAAAAATGAGGTAGATCGTATTATTATTCGGATATATTTGTAGTAGTTAATGTGAAAACTTAGTCGATGGGATTGGATAAGAGTATCCATCGTTATTTTGAGATGAGGAAGAACCACCGAAGGAATTCGATGAGTGACCGTCACCGAGAAATTCAGTATTCTGAAGTTCGTGGGATACACTCGGTGCACCGTAGGAAGTAGCGAGCTTGCTACCGTGCTGGAACGAAAGGTCAAGGCCGGAATGTTCCAAAGAAGTTCCGCCAACGTGAGCTGGTTGATTGATCGGAATGTAAGAGTTACCAGGGATCGTACTAATGGGTTTACTAGGTAAGGGGAGAGTAAAATGATGGGAGTGTTCTTGATGTGGGTTGACTGGAGGAGGTACGGGATAAGGTTGAGGTACGGGATGAGGGACTTTGACGGGACTAGGAACGTAGACCGGGACTGGACGATCTACTGATACATGGTAGGGTTTCTCAACGATGACCGGAACTGGATGCGGAACCGGGACCTTTACCGGACGCCTCACTTCAACCGGCACGTAGTGCGGAACTGAAACCGGGACGTTACGAATGACCGGTACCGGTTCTGCCACCGGTACTGGAACTTTGACGACGTGGTTCACTACGTTATGCGGCACACTATTCCCGTAACCATAGCCATACCCATACCCATGTCCGTAGCTGTTTCCCTGGTTCAGGCTTAAGCCGTTCGAGTGTCCACCGAAAACTATTCCGCCTCCGTGAACGTAGCCACCGTGTCCCTGTCCCTGTCCCTGTCCGAAATCGAAGCCGTGATCGCTTCCACCATAGTTGTGTCCATTGTGTCCGTGAACGACGGACGTAAAACCACCGGCGTATGTAGAGCCGTGTTGCTGCGGGTGATAGAGGCCACGCTTGGCGAGCTTTTTTACAGGAAAGCTCCCGTCTACCAGCACGCCGGAAACGAGAAACAATGAAAGCTGCAAGTGGAAAGTTCGTTCGGTCAGTACGATTTAAAACGATGCGATGCTTGCCGCGACATCGATTCTTTTTTGTTATACTAAACGTTTTTTTTATTTCTCTCATTTTTTTTTTTTATTCTTTTTATATTATGAAAAACATTAACGATACTTATTTGTTAAATAATATATTTTTGTGACTTTGCGTTAAATTTCAAATAGGATGGATAGATAGTTACGAACAAATGACTCGAGGGATCGATTTTCCTCATTCGAAAGATTCAAATTACCAGATATACCGTACGTTGTCAAATTTCATTACTCACTAGGAACGTTCTCATGTTGCACATGTTACCGAGAATGCCTGATGATCGAATCTGACTCGTGTCCAACGATTCACCGGTTTTTATACGCGATTGCTACTTTCACTAAATTCTGGGGATCCAACAACACGCCCTTCAAATTGCTCCAAAACCCGTACTAACACCTAAGATCGTTGAACTTTTCAACAGATTTTTTGATTGGATAGTCGTAAAGGATTCTCATTGACGAACGCTACTCTCTTCTCGATTACTTTCCTATTTGCTTTCTCAAATTTACCAATCGTTCAAAATTCTCTACTATTTTATTTTATTTTATTTTTTATTCCGATAGGTCAAGTATGACAGGGAAACTATAATTAATATTTATATACGTTGTAATTTATATACGATATTAAACTCTTAAATGGTATCATAAAACATAAAAATATCACGTTAATGATTTCATTAATATAGAAATTGATAGGAGAGGATGATATTCGAGGTTTTTAATTAAAACTTTTTATAGATATTACGTTGCACATAAACGAAAATATTATGTTTTAAATGATCGTAAATTAATTCATTATATTATTTTAGTTGTTCGCGTGGTATTTTTGAAACGAAATTAAACGAACGATAAGTTTTAAAAATAATCAAATAATATCGATAAATTATTTATTATTATTATTTGTGTATGCATGTATGTGTGTGTGTATGTGCACGCGCTTGCAAAATATGTCAGAAAAATTTGTATCGTAAAATGTATAGGAGTATAAATGTTAAGTTATATTTATTGGACAGATATAGGTAGTCGTTCTTGAATGAAAAAAAAAGAAAAAGAAGATTTCTCGATACGTTGAGATTTCTCGCGACATTCTTCGGATTCTCCGAGGTAACGTTGTAGGTAACAAGAGCAATCGATCTATGTAACTATCCTAGGGGTTCTTCGATATTTCGTAAAACGTCATTTCCACGTGGCAGGATTGGCTCGATCGTACCAACGCTTTCCCAATTCACAGGAGCGTATAAAATCGAAATATTTTACGATCGCGATACCCGTCGGTTCGCTAACTTGTTACTTGCCTTGTGTTACAAATTCGAATCGGTGTATTCTAGTGGAACGAATATGAGTTTACGTACTTCCCAATTCTATTTTGTCAGTCGGAGAATTCACGATGAATGAACGTACTACTGTCGTAGAAAAGCAAACAAGCTCGATTGAAGATTATTGTCCGACATATAAAAGATCCAATGTACGAGTGAAATCGATCATTCGTATGTCTTTGAATAACCATAGTCATATATAAATAAAAGTAACATCGATTTTAATATCAATTGAACGAGTCGATAAATAGAACAAGATTTTTCCTATAATTTTATTTTATATATATAATGTAGGATTCGTGAAAAAATTGGGCCGTTGGACAGATTGGACTCGAACCCGGATCTTCCACTTTCCGGGCGACTGCTCTTTAACCAATTGAGCTATCCAGGGCCCATCGTCCAATCTCCTCACGAACGCCTACTTAAGTGTTTGGCTTGGAGGTGCTCGCATCCCACATTCTACCCCCCGCAACTTACATTCGACCCCGAATGTTCGTCATTTCGACATCTTATAAATCTTTTTCAACGAACCGACAAACCAAAAACTGTGTCCAACCTCGATCTTTAATACAGACTTAACCAACGCTGTATAACTTACACGAGGGTGCTACACACTATTTAGCGCGACACGAAAATTGTCAAAATATTCCCAACCTCGATCTTTAATACAGGCTTAACCAATGCTGTATAACTTACACGAGGATGGAAAACCTCTTGCCTGAACGCATTGCTGTCTAAAGGCCGTCTTGCCTAGTTCCCCAGCCAATCGTTCACGTCGCCACTATACGTAAGACGTCGGCCTAACCTCTCTTTGATAGATGTTCAATTAATTATTTTTCCCAAATTATTGCCCGGTCGTAGAAGTGTGACACGAAGCAAACCTCCATCCCGGCTGAGCCCCCAAAATGTAGGATTCGTGAAAAAATTGGGCCGTTGGACAGACTGGACCGGGACTCGAACCCGGATCTTCCGCTTTCCGGGCGACTGCTCTTTAACCAATTGAGCTATCCAGGGCCCACCGTCCAATCTCCTCACGAACGCCTACTTAAGTGTTTGGCTTGGAGGTGCTCGCATCCCACATATATATATAATTTTAATATTAATTTAAAAATAAAATAAAAAAGAAATAATTAATATTTAATAAAAAATAAATAATTTAATATTTTTTATATATTATATATATATGTGTGTATGTGTGTGTGTATATAGATAGATATCGTTTTTGAGAAATCGATACGCTTACGAAGATTTCCATACGGATAACTGATATTCGGATAATCGGAAAGGCATCGTATCGCGTATAGGTGGATAGAAAAGCGCGAGATTTATCGACCGATTTTGCTATAGCTGATGTTCTCGCGCAATGGCACGTATGTAATAAATACAACTGCAAGCCAGATATGAGGTACACGTCCGAAAATCGATACGAGCCAATTTTCTTTCTCTGTGTTATCGGAACCGGCCCCCGGCTTCGATATGAAAGTCACAAAATGTATCTGCCGCGCTTTGTGCGTTAGAACGTAACGGTCTCCGTTATTACGTTCGACCTTTAATCGTTCTCGGTGTTACTTTATAACGTTGCACTTCGTGAATGTTGTGTTGCATCGTTATATACATATACATATATATATATACATATATATATATTCTCCTTCATAGTGACACAACAAGTTCATTGTGAATGTATAATAAATAAGTCCTTACTGTTTTATGCATGAATTCAGAATATCGTTTCTGACTGCTTTTACTTTGGCACGCGGGAACAAATTCCTCGAGTACACTTTATAAGAACGTTCTTTATTTACCATAAAATATCCTTCATCCGCGAAGAGATTCAAGATTCACTGTAGAAAAGGGACACCGAAGGTGGTTTACTTTTTAAAGAGATCTTTTCGAGATTTAAAGCGAACTTCGATGTACTACCATAGTACCCGTGACCCGTTACCCCCTATCCTCACGTGATAAATATGTCAGGGTCGATTCTTTTATCCGAAAATATGATTTTCTTCTATATACTTATTACCGCGGGGAAAAAGTTTCATCGTATTTTCATGGATTCGTTTTTTTGTGAATCGATCAATCATCGAAAATGTTTGAAAATGTCGATAAAATTCGGCAAGATCGAATTGAACATTAAATACAATCAAATTTTCAAATGATTTGAATAAAACATATAAAAAATTATGACAATAAATTTGTTTTAAATACTTTAACATGCAAATAAGAAGAAACTTTTTCCTCGATTCGATATCATTTAAAAACGTGTCATTCCTTTTCGAAAATAATTAATTCGTCTAATATCCCTTTTTCTTTTTTTTTTTTCTTTATCGCAAATATGTAGATTGACCAATATCCGCGTTGCGTAAAATATCTTTATTCATCTCCATTTGTAGATACTAATATAAACATTTCGATTAATGAGATTCAATAAATCAGTAGGAAACTTTCCCAACTCGAAAGCGAGCTAGGCTAGCAAGCTAGGCCAGCAAGCAAGCAAGCAAGGATTTCATTGAATTTTAGATAATTTGAAATGACAAACGTTCGGTGGTTATCTACTGCTGTTGACGTATTATGGAATATTCAAAAGGTACTGAACGAACGAACGAACGAATGAACGAACGAACGAAGAAACGTACGAGAAATTATCGTTCAAACTAACCGAAGTAATCGATAACCAACGAATGGCAAAAACTTTCTGACTTAGAACTTCGATGTCAATCCCCTTCGATTCGCAATTAGCGTTTTTAAGATGACGATGGGGTTGGGTTGGTAGGGTAACGTTGAAGTAAAGTAGGAGTAATGGGTTGGGTTAGGGTGAACGGGTGGAAAACTAGAAAGAAATGTGAAAGTGGAGAAGAAGGAAAAGTTGTAGGTGTTAGATCGTCTCTTAATTAGCATCCCCGGCTAGGGTCCACCGTTTTTATACTAAGAGGTAAGAATTTTCATCGCGAGAAACTCGAAAAGGTAAGAGGATTTATGCCTGGACATTCTTTACCGTTCCGTTTAGACACGTTCGTAGAAAAGCTCCTTTGGAAAACTGTAGAAACGGAAGGTTAAATTGAGACATATCCCGGTGAAAATGTGTAAAGCACCAACGATGCCAAGCCCGGCCGAGCTAATGTCAGAGATTAGAGGTAATCCGTATTCGCAGGCAATCGCGAAGAAGGATCTTCTTCCTTCGTAGACGAGTAGAACGAGCAACTTTGATCTAGATAATAGGCGTCGTGGCTGCTTTTCTTCGACGAACGAAAATTTCTTACCTCGTCGCTTGTCCTCGGCTTCTTTCTCCTTGCCCCCCTTCCTCTTCTTCTTTCAAGATAATAAAAAGAATGAAATAAAACATAAAAAAAAGAAGAGATTACCGTGTAAAATCGTTGATAAGGTTCGTTCATTTCTATCCTAGTGTATATGCATGCACTTGTATCTGTGCGTATGTGTCTCTATGTGTGTACGTGTGTCCACAGTTTTAATGATCGATCGATACTTTCAACGAGCAAAAACCTTTCGTATTTTTACACTGTATGATTTACGAAATGTTTGTTTTACCTGCCATCTGCATGCGCATAGTAAAATGATTGGCCCGTGGGAAGGGAGTTTGTTATGTAATTCTTTACTTTTCCACATCGAAAGACACGACTGGTTTGTTTTACGATCTATTAATGTATTCCTTTCGGTATGGCGTTAAATGAATCGGTAAATTAATTAATCGACTCTCTCTTTTTATTCTAATACCATTACGAGAATATTATTCGGACTATAATGATGATGATGATGATTAGTCTAAAGAAAGAAATTAACCGGGCAAACGGTTAAACTTTTCTTGTTTACGCATATTTAACATCAGCAATTAAATAGTTCTTATAATTTGTTAATCGTAGCTTTCTATTTTTAATTTGATAGTTGTTTATTTCGATTTATGTCTTCCTACTTTCATTAAACCTGTTCTCTCCTTTTTTCTTGTTTTCTTTTTATTTTGGACAAAATGCTACGAGGTAAGCCTGGATCCTCGGTATTTAAAATGAAACGAACTTGTGTGTGTGTGTGTGAATTTGATGCGGACATACGTGTACGTGTGTGTGTATATGCGTATACGTGTTGTTTCCACGAATTCCAAAATCGCATATTGTCGGGTTTAGAAATTCAAGTGAGCCTCGCTAGCGTGTAACCTGGTATGAAATATTCAGGAAAATTGTAACGATGTAATTTGGCAAAGGTTTTACGCTCGAAAAATCAATATCACGTCGAGCGTATAAATCAAAATGTTTACGAAATGCATCCCGTAACAGGTACCGGTAAATCAACGGCGATTGCAACATGAAATATAGCAAAGTAAAACGCACATGCGATCCTCTTGAGAAATAACGCGAACACTCGATGACACGCGTTTGCCAGTTCGAGGATGACCTCGGGTATTTCCCTCCCCCATCCCCCTCCTCCTCCTAGCCCCTATTTTTTAAATCCTATAATATTTTAAACATACCAACATATTTTTTCTCTTCCTTTTTTCGTGCCTTTTTAAATCCCTTTATTAATATTTCTAATTAACGTAATACAATTATTTATTTCATTTGTAACGATTAATATAAAAACTCGTGGATATCGATATACGTTTATCGATAATCATTGAAAAAATTGTAGTAGCGTTGGAACTTGAATTTGTGAGCGTGTGATGTCGAGGATTCATTCCAATAAGATCAATAATAATGTAGGATTCGTGAAAAAATTGGGCCGTTAGATTGACTGCACCGGGATTCGAACCCGGATTCTTCATCTTCCGCTTTCCGGGAGAGTGCTCTTTAACCAATTGAGCTATCCAGAGCCCACCGTCCAATCTTCTTACGAATGCCTATTTAAGTTTGGCTTGGAGTTACTCGCATCTCACATTAGAATCTTTTCTTTTCAATCTTGTTGATAAACTTGAGTAGAAGTTTTTTGTGCGAGAGGGTTAATATAATTATTAATTAATTAATTAAATATAAAAATAGATATTATTTTCAAAGAAAACGATCGTATTGTCGTAGATTTTACGAGTGACACTAACGAATGATACGATAATAAATAAAAACGTAGAAGAGAATAAAGAATTATTACTCGTACTTCCGTAAATTTCACTTACGAAAATTATTAAGCAATAGAGGTTTTTAAGGGAAAAAGAAAAATAATATACACAAGTTTGGGGAAATGAATAAAGAGCATGATGTGCGAGTTTGCTATAACGTTACACATATAATACGAACGAGTTCATAAAGCGAAGAGCAGTGGAATAGTAATTCAATGAAAGTGCTTCATTCGCGTTCTTGTTCCCCCTTCTTTTTTTCTTTTTTTTTTTTCAGTTGAGCTTCATGAAGGATCGTACGCGTGCAACGAAAGGAGGTAAAAGGGAGATAGGATGAGAGTGTGTGTGTGAGAGAATGAGAGAGAGAGTGAAAGAGAGAAAGTGAATGAGAGAGTGGGGAAGGAAGGAAGGAGAGTTCCACCAAATTGTCGACGATTCCCGCAACTCTAACTAAAACGAGTTTCAACCAGGAGAATCGACAAAGGGAGGATCCTACGGGGAGTGGGACGTAAATGTGGCATACAAACTCGCATCGACCGATAATCGTATTATCGAAGAGAGAGGAGAGGGAGAGAGAGACAGAGAGGAGGATGGGGGAGGGTGGCAGGGAGAGGAGAACTTTCCAACTCGAAACTTGTCGATGGTCGCGAAAGTGCTTCGAGGCTTCTTTGCCGAAAAATATTTCAAAATATTCCGTTCGTCGTTGTTCATTGTTAATTCGATTGGGAAAAAATGACGCATCGTTGAAAATAATAAAAAGTATATAAATAAAGAAAGAAAGGTAAGAATATTCCAATTGAATTCCAATAAAATTTAATAAAAATACAATAGAAAAGTGATAAGAATTGGACAGAATTAATTCCATTGGACAGACGAATTAAGTTAGTTTTCGTATAGGATAGTATCGTTTGGTTTAAAGGTTACAGTAATTAAAGACTATTTCATTTAATTAGCAGTATAATATGTCGAGCGTGAATTAGTATAATTGAGGGGGGGAGTGGGGTGGTGTGTAGGGGCATAACTTGGCCGAGGTTTATCTGTCCTTGATCGTTTTAAACGTTAAGTAAATCGTGGTAGGTTAATCGTCGTCTTCACGAATCGATAAAGCGCGTCTTTGCTTTCACAAGGGTTCAAATCAAAGATAACAGAGACTGAGACAGAATAAATGTGTATGTGTATGTATGAACGAAAGAGAGAGAGAGACAGAGACAGAAAGAGACCGTGAGAAACTCATGGGAAGGATAGGCAAGGAACCCGCATGTAGTATTTGGTATTATAACGTTACAACTCGTTACGGTGTCTGCCATCACGAAGGGTTTCATTGTCAGACTCAACGCTCTAGACATCGTAGACTGATGCCTCAGCTTAATTGGAGTGTTACATACTCCGTTGTCCCTCAGACATTCCTCGGTACTCTCCTTCTGTTACGAGCACGGACATGGATCGTGCTCGTTTCTGAAATCGTCGTACAGTGTCACCGCGTATATTATCCGTCCAATTGGATAATTGTAATTTTTTAGTTGAAATCATTTGATTCGATGATTTTCGATTTTTTTATAAGCGTAGATAGAAAAATAAATCTATATTTCTCGTTGTACTTATTGTTAATACTAAAAGATTGATTTAATGACTGTTATTTGGATCACTGAAGATCACTGAAGAACTTGAAACGAGAAACTGAGAATTGGGAAATGTTACGAATCAATTTTGTTAGAATTGCGACTTAGATCATTTTTATTTGCATTCCCCCCACTCTCGTTGATATTAAATATTCAAATGTTTGGATTATTCACGGCAACTGGCGCGGAATACTTCTTCCTTAAAAGGTTTCATTTTCATAACTTGGGGCACTTTGATTTCAAATCCCCTAGTATACAGAGGGTGGTACGAAAATGATTCAGATATCTTAAGGGATTATAGTATTTACTGTTATAGTAAAATGGTTTTACGTTTATTTATTATAAAAATAATATTACGAATAATGAAACGTTAGAAAAATAACATTTAGGTTGATCCAAATTTTTAATCGATCTGTCGATAATCGAAATATACGAGAAGCCTATTTTTAAATTAACGATCAATGAACACCGACAATGTAAAGCCTATTTATTAATCGACAGCTGGTAAATAATGCGTTAACACGAGCCCTAAGATCAACCCTTTCGATGTAAATTAACTTTCATTATTTATGAGCTTTCAATATCGTAAATGAGGAGGTCCCTTGGCAACGCGTTCAACCTACTCAAAATAATTTTCTTAGAAATACAGTATAGTTCAATACTCTTAACATAAATTTATTATTATGAAAAGTAAGCTACAAAATTATATTACCAATATCGATAAAAATAATTTCGTAAATGCAAATAGGTAGAAATTTTGAACAAATATTCATGCAACGATGTATATAAAATGTAAAACACGATTTACATAGAAAAGTTTGATCTTAGTAATCACGTTTATCAGACGTTTCTTACTCATATCAATAAGTGCCATAAGTTCATCCCGTATATATTTCGACCTATCGAAGGTATATCGATTCGATGGGAAATAATTAAAGTGCGATAACTTTCCCGAGAGATATGAGAGTTTCGTAATGACCAGGTATAATTAAGATTTTAGAAAAAAAGGATAGAAACAAGTGAACGGAGGGAACGACGACGATGTTGGAACGTCATTTCGAACGACATAACAATCGAAGAAAACGTATTGAGCGAAGGGATCGTCAGCTTAAAAAGCATTCCGCTTGGTAGAATGGTGATCACAGTTCCGTTGCTGATTCGAGTCTTTGCTCTCAGACGTCTAGAGAAAAAGAGAGAGAGAGAGAGAGGAAAGGGTACAGGGAGAGATGGTTGGAAGGAATGGAAAGCCGCAGACGCATAATTACAGGCTCGACGCTCTGGCTACGTGTCTCGAGATATCGCTTAACGAAAAAAGAAGAAGAAGAAAAAAAAAATAAAGTAAAAGAAAGAAAAGAAAGAAAAGAAAAAGAAAATAGAAAAAGCAAAGCAAGGAAGAGAAAGAAATAAAAAGAGAATAAGAGGAACACTGAAATTTCGGTAGCTGGGTTGCTTTTAAGGGCCGCCACGATCTACACGGTAACGACAACAGGTACCTACAACCCCCAACCCCCAACCCCCTACCCCTACCCCCACCCACCTACTGCAGCGACACCAACTACGAAGACGACGACTACGACACCAACTACGACGATGACGACGACGACGACGGCGACTTGCTTTAATTAAATGCCAGTAATTGCGTTTCCCGCTAATTACCGCGACTCCCCCGAAGTGCAGCACGGAACCACGAGGTCGACAAAAAAAAAATTCGGGAGTTGAACTTTACCCGAGGACTTTACTACTTTTTTTCGTTTTTTTTTCGTTTTTTTTTCTTTCCTTACTGCTCGGTTTCTTTTTTTTTGTTTTTTTCTTTCCTTTTTCGATGGCGGCGTTTTTTTCTTTTTCTTTTCGTTGGTTTTTTTGTTCGTGCTTCGTCTGAAGGTGTTCGAGTACTCCCAGTAGCTTACAGTTCCGTGGACCAGGAGGAAAGTTGTCGCTTTACAAATGATTCTCTTCCTTCGACATTTTTTCACACCAAATTGCAACATTCCAAACAAGAAGGTACCTTTTTATTCTATCTCTCTCGATTTATCTATCTCTTTTTCTTTTCACTGCTAAAAAGAATTGTCTCTTTTCTGAGAAACAAGGGAATACTGAAGAATCATTCGATGATATCGCTCGTAATGGAAAAATCTCGAGTATCCTTTTACGAAAGTTTTTTTTATTTTTCAACGAATCCGATTAATTATAATTTTCTGAATGATATTATGATATGTATGGATACTCGTTGATTTTTACTTTCACATTTATAGGAAACATTTTGCAACGAATAAAAACATTACAAAGATTTTCATATCGAAGTAATGAGAAGAAACGAATAATAATCGGAAGAGAAAAGAAAGAAAGAAAGAAAAAGAAAAGTTTGATCATGAATTATAATACGAGCCGATTCATTTGTGATCGAGGGGTAAAAAGACAAAAAAGGAAAGGCTGAAAGTAAGTTTCTGGCCCCTTTGCAATTCTCTATCTGGTTCGATGTTAGTAAGGAAGAAAGTGGTTAAAAGAAGGAAGACACGCGAAGCGGGGAATGCCGTGCGGCTTTTGCCCTTTTCATCACTCCGGGGAGCACTCGCTCGTCGAAGGAATCGTCTTCTGGGCAGTCCGCGGTACCACGGACACACATTTCCTACTTTTCTCCCTTTCTCATGCATCGAAGCATCCCTCTTCTTCTTCTTTTCATTCTCCTTTACTTCCTTATTTCCTTCCTTACTTACGTTGTTCCTTCGAATCTTACCAAGGATGAATTCACGAGTATCTTCCTTGAGTCAGCCGACCTATTCCCGTAGGACTCGCAACGGGAGAATAGTACGCGTAGAGAACTTTCTTTCCAAGTATCTTCGTGATCGCACCGAGGAGCATTGTCTTCCTCTTTTTACACCATATTCTTCTTCTTCTTTATCGTCCTTGTCTCCGATCTTTCCTACTTCAACCGAAAACGCGAATGGTTTCATATAAAACTTTCTCTTGAGAAATTTTCGAAGAAAACGTTCGTTACGCTAACATAAGACGACTTAATCAGATGAAGAAATTCAACAAATTTATTCATTTTTCACTATAGAGAAGAAATGAAACGAATTAAAACTAATAAATAATAATACATACTTCAGTTAACCTCAAAAAATTAATAAGTAATAATACATACTTCAGTTAACCTCAAAAAAACTAATGAATAATAATACATACCTCAATTAACCTCAAAAAAGACTTTCATTACTAATATTTACGCAATATATATTCACAAGTAAGGGAGATATATCAACTTACTTCATGCAGTTAATTTCAAATCGTTTTGCCCGCGCATCTTCACCGACAAACTTCATTCCGTCAATTTTTTGGTCGGTGCGCGCGCATCGTAAAGGATTCACTCCAATCATTTTGTTCCGAAACGCGCCAAAAGAAGTATAACCTCAAAAGAAAGATAATCTCTCTAAAAGTAAAATATTTAGGTGAGAAATCAAAGGAAACTTACTCTGGGAGAGTAACGTGTATGCCTGTGAAATTGAACGAGAGAGAAAAAAAGAAAAGAAAAGAAAAGAAAAGAAAAGAAAAAATAAATGAGAAAAGGGAAATGAAATGAGTAAAGCAACGTACTGCTATCTCTTCTCCTCTCGTTTGGCCTTATAACTTAAACGCTGACGAGCGTGAGAAATGGCCGGAAACTTGGCTTTAATTGCGGGAACACCGACGAACAATGGTGCCGCAATGCGATTTACCCGAGAGCTTCGAACCTGCCCAGCGAACTTAACACGGCGCATTGATGATACCACTACCAGCATCATCAAAGAGTGTGATAGATAGAAATAGAGATAGATAAATAGATAGATAGATAGAGAACTAATTCTATCTTCAATCGACGCTAGATTTATCCCACCCCATCCCCCACCACCATCTTTTACCAAACAAACTTCTTCTTACTATCCAAAACGTGTATTTCAAAAATTGGAATTGTTCTTTCTGTATTCAATAATTGTTGAACAAACAAAAATATTAGATTTCTTCTAGGCTTGTCAAAGAGCTCGCATCTCGTTTTAACTCTCCTTACCCTCCTCTCCCACCCCCTCCCCCTTTTTGTTCATTGTCCTCCTCGCTTACCAAGATTTACGTTCGGAATCTACTCTCGTGAATTTCCGATTCGATTACTACGGTATACGATAGCGTTCTGATTCGTCTTCGGGTTAGACGAGTCTGGTCTAGTCTTTCTCCATTTTTCAAGGCACCCCGATGAATCTTAAACATCTTTGAGACAGAGGAATAAGAATAAGAAGTAGAAGAAGAAAAAGAAGAAGGAATCTCGACACTCTCTCTCTCTCTCTCTCTCTCCAATTTCTTCTGTCAAGCTAGGAGAGTTTTATCGGTAGTCTTACTTCAAAATGATTCATACTCCTTCGTATTTCTCTCTTCTCTGTTTTATCGTATTCTTCCTTCTTCTTCTTCTTCTTCTTTCATTTTACGCGTATCACTCGATAAATTCTTTGAAAAGAAGGATCGTAGGTATCCCTTGTCAAGGATACGAAAGTACGACGAGAGAAAAAGTCAAACTACTGCAGCCAAACAACTTGTTCTCATTTTCTTCAGATTAAGTATGCAATCTTAAAGAATATTCCGATCAAAGTCACGTAACCCCATAGTCAAATACAAACTATACCTAATATTAGAAGGATAAAACTGGAAGATTTGAAAACTAGTCCAAGACCAAAAAAGAAAACGGGAGAACAGATAAAGAAATGAAATGAAAAAGAAGAAGAAGAACACGAAGAAAAAGAAACAGCGGTTCTCTGGTTTGGTTATATATAAGATAATGGTCGTTCGTTGGATCTTAGGAGGGTAAAACGTACTCTTCAGCGACACCCGAGGGACAGATATATTATTACTAAAGGGTAGGAAATTTAGGAGCCGCGAACCCTCGATGAAGTGCAAGAGATCGTGGATATAGAAAGGGTCGGAAGAGACTAAGTCGAGAGAAAAGGAAAGGTGGGAGGATATAACGGGGTTTGAGAGGGGTAGCAGCCATGGGGAAGGGGGAGGGCCAGGGCCAGGGGAAGGTTTCGTAGAGAAGGGTTTTGCATTAGTGGAATACGCTGCCCACATTGCTCCTTTGAGACTAGACGTTCGTGGCGAGCCGTTAATGCGTCCGTTCCGGAAATCGATAGAAACCTAAACCGGATGCCCACCCCCTCCCCCACCCCCAACCTTCACGATTCTTCCAAAACTAATCATTTCATCTAAATCCTTGATATCTTATCCTTTGTATTCTACTTGTTTCAACGTTTCACGGATATAGCAAACGTGGGTTGACTTGCTAGTTTGCATTTGTGTTTTGTATGAACATCGAGGACAGTGTTATTTCGAATGATAGTTAACGAGATTAGAACGGTAATTCTGTAAAGCTTTTTTTTTCTTTCTCATTTTCTGTTTTACTCTTATTCTCATTCGTCGAGACTTTTTATTTCATACGAATGGAACGTGGTCGAATTTTTATTTATAGCAGTGATCTTCAAACCGTGTTCCACGAAATTCCTCGGTTGTTCAACGATACTTTTTCAAGAGTTTCGATAATCGTTGTTTAAATATATTGCGTTATATTTATGTCATTTGTCGCGTTTGAATATTGAATTTTTCTTTTTGCACGACGAAAACGTTTATATAATATAATATAAAATATTTGTACGCGTAGATTTTTGGCGATAGGAAAAAGGTGTTTGAAAGCTACTGGTTTACTGGTATATCTTTGATTCCAACACCTGTCTCGAATAAAACGTAAAATAACAATGGCGTGTAACGCGACGATAAATCGATTTGGATTTTATTCAAATCGGGGAATTTTGTACACAGCAAACAAAAATGTTTGTCGGGAATCCGGGATGAAAGATCAAATATTCAAATTGGAAGATTAACAAGTTACCAATAATTCCAATAGTTGACGAAGAAAATATTAAGTTGAAATATCGAAAATCCGGTGAAAACTTTCCACCGGTGTCGACACGTTATAGCAGCAGGAGGGGAGGAAGAGAATTAGAAAAAAGAAGAAGAAGAAGATGATGAAAAAAAAAAATAGAAAAAAAAAACAACAAGCATGTGCCACAACGTTAAGGCAATTCGTTAGCCAGACGCAATATGTTTTGGGATATCGACTCCTGTGGTGGTATTTCCGTCTCTCTTTTTCCCTGGGGTAACATTTCGGAATGAGTTTCATCGGTCTCACCGTATATACCTGATATGTAATGCTTTACGTTTTATTTTCAAGTGACGGGAACAAAATGATCGCTGCCGGCCTAAAAGAAAATTTCAAAATATCCAAGTGATATTTTCCGTATCCGTGTATCTATGCACGTACACGCATACGTACAAACATATTAGTACTCGTTCCAATGCAAAAACTTCTTTGATTAACGTTATTTTTCTTTTTTTTTTCGAAATACGTATCGCGAATCGTATCAATCAGCATTTTTTATTACAACTTTTTTTTGTTTTCTTTCCTTTTCTATCAAACGAAGTAAGCAAGTGTGCACGTATATTCATATTTTTATTTACATTTCGTTACGACTCGTACAGTCTCTGGCTACGTCGTCTCGTCGACTAATATTTCTCCCATAAAGAGAAACCATAGAATAAACCTGAGAAAATAGGAATGATAAAAGAATGAAAGAAAATAGAGAGGGAAGAGAGAATGAAGAACTAAAGAATCATATTTATTTCTCTCTCATTCCATCTTCCCCCTCAACCCCTCAACCCATCCAACATTTCCGCCGGAAGCTACGTAGATAACATTATAAGGATTTACTGTGACTTCTTTCTTTGGTTGCAGGACGCATCGTCGCTAGGAAAATACTAAATCGAACGTACGATCTGCTACTTCCCAAGGACAACTCCTCAATGGACAAAGATAGCTGACCACGCGCGTACTATTATTTTCTTTTCCAAAGAGAAGTCTTATTGCGAGTATATGTATTCCTGCTGGACTCTTCCGATGCTCGGAAACCTACAAAGAAATAAGAAATAAAATGACATTAGTGCATGTATACGAGATGCCTGTATGCATATGTGTGTGTGTATGTGATAAAAATCAAATTTAATACGAAATACGATCTTTGAAGACATACAAGCATATATAAGGTACGTATAAGTATACGTAAGTATAGATAACTCGTACACATACACTCACATATTTGATTTTATTTAAATGTAATTTTGTTTTTGAGGTTATACTTCTTTTGGCGCGTTTGGGAAAATATGATGGGAGCGATTTTTTTCCGATCGACACCACGAAGTTTGTCGGTATTTACGATGCGCGGCAAAGCAAGCGATTTCAAATTTACGGCATGAAGTTGTCTTCTTTCTTCTTTCTTCTTCTTCCTCTTTTTTTTTTCTCAAGCGGGTCACCCATCCAAGTACTAATCGTACTCAGCGCTGCTTTACTTAAATAATCGAGCGGGAAGTAGTTCTATCACCGCGCCATGACAGTTGACGCATAAAATATTTCGATATATCTCCCTTATATTTAGTGTAGACCGATTGAAAATATGTTTCCTTTCTTCTTTTTGTTAAATAAATAAATAATAATAATTAGTTGCTTATGTTCTCATACTTCCAATTTAATATTTTTTTGAAGTTATTTTTGAGGTTATGTTCGTTTTGGTACGGCAAAGAAGTATAACTTCTTACGTGCGTACATAAGTACACACACCAGTTTTTTTACTTATTTTGGATTTCCGAGCATTGGTAGAGTCCAACAGGAATAAATATATTCATTGTTAGTAGTAAGCAAAGACGAAAACAGACAAAAAATCAGATAAAAAAGGTAACTAGAAGAGTACAACATAGAATAAAAAGAGAGAAATAGAGAGAGAGAAATAGAAAAAGAAAGAGAGAAAGAGTGAGACACAGAAAGAGAATCAAGAATAACCCTCGTACATACTACATTCGATATGCAGTCGTGTCCAGCGAAACGAAGGAGGTATAAATCAGAGCACGCTGTGTAATGGTCATCCATGGCCGTAAGGCTGTTCCTGTTCGTGAAAGGAGCAACGGAATGGCGACGATGTGGCTTGGATATAGAAACGAGAATAAGAAGAATAAGAAAAATAAGAAGAAGAAGAAAAGGAAGACTACAAAAAGAAAAAAGAAAATAAAATAAAGAAAGAAGATAAGTTTAAGAATAAGAGTATCTCTCAACTCGACGTTGTTCGTTTCGAATCTTTGAAAAGGGGTGTCGGCCACGCGAGCTTACAACCACCATTACTAGCAAGCACCATCATTACTATCACATACCGCTATTGGCACACACTGGCTGGCTAATCCTAGATATAGGACGCGAATTGGAAAGGATAGTTCGAGCGAGAAAGAGAAAGAAGATTCGTGTATCGACTTTTAGTGTATAAACCACCACCACCACCACCACCACCACCACCACGACGTTTAACGACTGCTTCTTAGCCACGGTTTCCAACAACCGTAATTCTATGAGATCTAACGTTGCACCTAACGATCACTGGATTTCTCTTTCTCTCTCTCTCTCTCTCTCACTCACACACGCATACTACTCGTTTTCCACGGTCTGGATATCCAGCCACGTATTTACTAAAAAAAAAAAAAACATCAACTCTCTCCCTCAAATCCAGGATTCGAGAATGGTATCGAGAGTGAAAATTTTCGTTACGAGAAACAGAAAGAGTGAGAGAGAGAGAGAGATGAGAAGTACAGAGGAAAGCGCCACGCCGTGAAAGTAAATCTAGGGGATTTTTTTTTTTAAACGAAGGGATCGAGAAATCACGGTGATTCGCAACTCGAACGTTCCTAACCCACCACTACTTGTTCGTTTATTTCCTCTCTCTCTCTCGTTTACGCCGAGCAAACCGACGGATTATCGATCTTCTTCTTCTTCTTCTTCTTCTTCTACTTTTTTCTTTTTGATTTTTTTGTTTGTTTGTTTGTTTCTTTTTTCTTTTTTTTTCTCCCCCCCCCCTACGTCGCGGTAATGAAAAATGTCGCGCGCGAAGTTTACAGTGCCGAGGCACGCCCGTCTAATTAGGACTAATTAGAAGTTTCGGCGTCGACGTAACGTCGACGAGCGTCAACCGTGTTCCCAATTCCTCTCACCCATCGTTTACTCTCTCTCTCTCTCTCTCTTTCTCTTTCATCCCTCTCTTATTCCGAGTACTACAACCCCCTTTTCCGAATTTGCGTTTGCGCGAGAACGCATCATCGTTCCCGACCGACACACAGTCTCAGCTTCCACAATGGCTCGTAAACTGGTGTTCACGTAAAAAGAATAAAAAAAAGAAAAAGAAAAAATATACAAATAAAATTGTCGACACTTAAACATTTAATTCGAGAGTAAAATATCTCGCTCGAATTTTCGACGCAAAGATTTGCGAAATATTTCGAATAGAAAATATTAGGAAGATCAATTTTTCACTTTCATTTTCATTCTTTTTTTCTTTCCTCGATCTCACCTGTTATTCTTGTTTTTTCTTCTTCTTCTTCTTCTTCTTCATTCTTCAGTTTAGGCAAGTTGCCTGTTTCGTAACGACGTTTTTCTGCCTATTGCACTGTTAAATTGTCGCACCATCTTTTTTGTGGGCGGCCCGTACTTCTGCGGCCAATCGGTGACCCATCCCGTGCAATTCTGACGATTCTTCTGTTGTCCATTCTGCTAATATGTTCGTTCCATTCTTTTTTTACTTATTCCGAGGCAGAGTGTCGTTTCTATGAGCCGCAATTTTTTTTTTTACGTTGGATAGGGGGCTAACCTGATCCAACAACCTTCCTCCTTTTCCCGGGCTTAGGACCGGCAACATGATCGCTGATCTCGATCCGCCCAGCGATCATGCAGGCGGAGTTATTCTTGTTTTTTCTTCACTAAAAAGATAAAAGAAATAACATTTTTTTTATCACGCGTAATTATCATTATTATTATTATTATTATTATTATTATTATTATCTATATATTTTGCATTCGTACACGCACGAATACCGTACGAGTTAGATAAAGAAAATATACGCGCGTTTGTATGTGTACGAAACGATTAAAATTAAGCGGGTATCCATTTTCCTTCCTTTCATCTGCACGAATAAACTCGTCAGTCCTGGTTATTTGCACGCACAAAAGTAATATTGGATCGCATTATATATGGTGTCTTCCTTTTCCATCCTTTTGTCCTTTTTTTTTTCCCGGGACGAAGATGAGGATGCTTCTGGTAAGCGGTGGCCGAACAAGAAATGAGAGACGTTCGTATGTGTGCGTGTGTATGTGTGTGGGTTATAAGATAGAATGAAAGAGAAATAGTGAGAGTGATAGCGAGAGTGAGAGAATGATATAACGTGAACAGGAACGAAAAGGGTTGGTGGAGGGGGAGGAGGCATCGAGAAAAATATAGTAGATGGCAAAAAACGAGAAGAAGAAGAAGAAGAAGAAGAAGAAGAGACGGTGGTCATGGAACGACTACCATAAAAGCTTGATTAATTAGCAAAGCCGTGTCGACGAAGCTTTCGTGACGTTACTCCGCCCAGCCGTTACGATCGAATTCCAACATTCCAGCCCTCGCGGTGTGGGAGGGGTGGGGGGCTCTTTAGCGGCCATCCTGAACAAACAAAAATGTTGTAGGAGAAAACACGCGTTGGTGGTAGGGAAAGGGTGAAGAGAAAAAAGTGAAAGAAGGATAAGAAAGGATAGAAAATTATTTTCGAAGAAAGAGAGATGAGAAAATTGTTCTACGCGTTTTCACGATCGTTCGATTTTCTTTTCTTTTTACCCTTCTTCTTCCTTCTTTTTTTAGGTGGGGCAGGAGGGGTGGGGGCAGTATAGTCGAAGGGATTTTTTTTGTTCTTCTGTAATAAAAAAGAAAACCGCACACGTGGTCGAGGAAATCGGGTCACTTTGTCTCCTCCCAACCGAATCAGCGTTTGTATTATGCGACTACGTTTGCCTCGTCGACGCCTTATGTAAATGTCGACGGATACGTATGAGGGTACCTTGTCCTTAGGGACGAACGGGCAAATTGAGATTCACGCGTCTACCTTCCACCGTTCCTGTTATCCCTACGCCCCCGATCGATATTTTCTCTCTCGTCCACGTCCCTTCCTCGACACTTCGAGTGTCATTACATCGCGACTCATCGCTGCAAGCTCATTCCTCCAAAATGTCCTTCACGAATATTTATTTTTTTTATTTCAATTTTGTTTTTTTTTCTTCTTTTCGAATTAATTCCCACGTATTATGCAGTTTTCGTATATTGAATGCATCCGTTCTGAGTTTTGTAAACACCTGATACATACATTTTGATTACATTAAATATTTGTAAGCTTTGTACGCATGTGCCGGTGCATTGAGTGATTGGCTGTTTGAATGTGGCGCCATACATTGGGGGAACAAAGGCTAGCAGGAGTGACGGTTGGTGTTTGAAAATCTTGTAGGAGTGAGAGTCTTGAAATCTGGAAGTTTAGTAGAAAAGTCTTGTAAATTAAATTTAATTAAAAACGTATTAAGATTGGAATCAATTAATAGAGAGACGGGAGCACGAACTTTTAATTGTTGATTCTCTTATTTTAGGTTAGTTGATCACGTGTAAATATTGTAAAGTTATTAACCTAACCTATTATGTTTTAATAAATATCTCTTATTTTAGACGAATCTAATTTTAGTTCTTACTCTCAACAAAAATTAACGATAAAAACAATATTATATATTTATATGAATAATAATATAATTATAAATAAATAAATATTGAATTAAATTTTGAAACAATTCATTCCTCAAATATTAAATCAAGTTGAATTATTTATGTTCCTTTAAGACAATTCATTATCTTCATACGTTCGTAATACTCTTGCAAATTTAACACCTTCAATTAAAACCAATCACCACCGTAAGAATTTTCCTATCGATTGTGAGACCATTTTCGACAACTTCTACGAGAAAACTATGATCGAAATATTCAATTAGAAAACGGGGGATGAAAACTCGAAAAATTAATTGCCAACTATGGTCCAGAATGTGTCAGCTTTGTCGTTAAAAATAAAATCTATCGGTTCTTTTTTTTTTATTGTTTTCTTTTGTTTACGAAAGTGGAGTAATTTGGAGAAAAACCACTGGTTCCTCGATAACACAAAAAAATAATACCCAAAACTTTATACTAATAAAATAACGAATATTTTTTTCTTACAAATATTCATGAAGTATCTCCGAACTTTCGTAACAATTTCAATCCTTTGGTTAATAATAATATCGAAAGAGATTTATTTCGCAAAGTTCTTCGATACGAATTGATTATGCCGAGCCAACCCGAGTCGTAGAAAATAACGATGTGTGTTCTTATTTCATCTAACAAGTTAAACAAGTTATCTCATATCGTACTATTCCGCAAATATTTATCAAAGAGTGGAGACATTTCTTCTCGACAAAAGAAAAAACCAACTACGCGAGAGTAGTTTTTTTTTTTTTATAGAGGATTGCTAAGGAATTAAATATAATGTACTAAAAAAAGGATCTTACCCTTACTCTTTTACTCTCTCGTTTACTTAAAGGGTACAAAATATTCGAGAGCACGTTCTTATTATGTTTCAAAAGAAATAAGAGATTCTCTTAGACACACTTTCCATTATTTTTTCTATCTTTCTTTCTTATCCCATAAGAAATGTTCCTGTAATTGCTTTCGATTGAATCCAATTTGCTGATTAAAATAATCCATGAAAATGTACTTGGAACTATCTCTCTCTCTCTCTCTCTCTCATTCACCAATGGACGATCGGCCAGTACGAAAGAAATGAAATGGAAATAGCGTGCCGACGAGAAAAACGCGAGACTCATCAAATCTCCTGCCGTTTTGCTTTTGAGACTATGTGCGTTTCTTTTCTTTTTTCGTTGCTTCTTCCTTCTCTTCTAGTTTTCTCGTCCCTTCCTTTTTTTCCTTTTTTTTATTCCTTCCAACACGCTCTCTATGCTCTACTTACCGAGGGATTTACTACTCTTTTTCATTTCTCCGTCGAGCGCTATGCAATTTGATTTAGGACGCTTTTAGTCTCTACTTTCCAACACCCTTCTCTCTCTCTCTCTCACACACACATACACACATATACGCATGTTCTCTATCTCATTCTCTTTCTCTCTAACACTTTTTCTCGTAGCGTCGTTGCTCGTTGAGAAACCTTCCCCGCTTTCTCCGGAATTTAATAAAAAAAATTAACCGCCCACGTGATCGCAGACCTACCTACGAGAAAGAAACTTAGTCAAGTCGTTAGATAGTAAGAGAGAAAGAAAGAAAGAGAGAGAGAGAGAGGGATAACGAGAGTAAGCAGTTATTTAGTCGACGCGAAGGTAGAGCGCATGGTCGTTCCTAAAAGTTTATAACTTTATCACAGATATTCCCGAGAACCCAGAAAGAATTTCGTGATGCAGAAGTTTGAACGTTCTCGCACCCGCGGCGACCTCTTCAAAACTTCAACTTTCTTTCCCATCCACCCTCACCCTTCCCCTTCCCCCACTCCGTTCCTTCGTCTCCTACTATTTCCTAGTCTGTCTTTTCCACTTTCAGTTTCCATTTCTTCTTTCCTATCTTCCTCTCTCACCATTTCTATCTTTTTCCATCTGTTTTGCACTCTTTGTGCGTTCCTACCTTGCGAAAGATATAAAAGTCAAGACTACCAACGAATACGAAGAGACGACGAAGATTTGAAAAGAGGTGATGGTGTGGGGGTGGGGGTGACAGGGGGGCACAGGGTAGGAGGCAGGGGTGGCGAAGGAGGTGTCTCTCGTTTGCGTGGATCTTGATTTCCTGTCGCGCTTGAAAATTACTCGCGACGATGAATCCCGGATACGAGAGTTCAAGCTCAAAGAATAAATTGAACGCGTCAGAAAGTTTTCCCCGTAACCTGTCTGCGCCATTGCCGTTTGCGACCAATTAATTTTTGATGGTAGGCGGCGAGTGAACATAAAAATAAATGCGGCCGGGGGGTTGAACCGTAATGTCGCATGCTGTTCTGCAATTACTCGATGGAGCGCGCGAAAGAGAGAGAGAGAGATAAAAGCGCGAGGATAGGAGGGAGTTAAAAAAATAAAATAAAAAAAAAAAAGACAAAACAAAAACACGCAAAAATAAAATAAACACGCAGAAAGAGAGGTGGAAAATATTGTCAACGTTACTGCAAATATTCTCTACATCGTTGGAAATAATTTTGTTTTCGTAAGAATAAATTTATCAGAATCGCGAATAAAATAATGTCACGATAGGAGGAGGAATAAAAAAGAGAGGGAAGAAAGGGGAAAAAAAGTAGAGGAAAATTTTTCGAATCGCTTTTTCGTAAAATCCCAAAGGACATTTTGAAATATATTTTAACGATCATCCTAGGAAATATTTATTTCCCGCTAGATAAGCAAATTAAGAGTTGGGTAGACCAATGGACGAGTATAAAGACTAATCTTATCTGTGCGTTATTTCGATATTTATTAACCTATTTATTTATAACGATTTAACGTCAAATTATTGGGTTACTTTTTTACGATAGTCAACGAATTTTACGAGTCGAATTTATATCGAAACAATTAATCCAAGGTTATACATTGTTTTTTAAGAAGATAAGATGATAATTTTGAAAAATACAACTCTTACGCTTTTATATAATAAAAAAAATCTGGTGTGTGTACTTATGTACGCACGTAAGAAGTTATACTTCTTTGCCGTACCAAAACGAACATAACCTCAATAACCTCAAAAATAACTTCAAAAAAAAACTTCAAAGAAAAACAATAACTTAAAAAAATTGTTGATTATCGAAATTTTTAAGGATAATAGTCACGATATCCTTGAAATAATCAATTTTCATTCGCAAAACGAAACAATAAGCCTATAATAAAAACTGGTGTGTGTACTTATGTACGAACGTAAGAAGTTATACTTCTTTGGCGTATCGAAACGAACATAACCTCAAAAATAACTTCAACAAAATATTAGATTGGAAGTATGAGAACATAAGCAACTAATTATTATTATTTATTTATTTAACGAAAAAAAGAAAGGAAACATATTTTCAATCGGTCTACACTAAATATAAGGGAGATATATCGAAATATTTTATGCGTCAACTGTCATGGCGCGGTGATAGAACTACTTCCCGCTCGATCATTTAAGTCAAGCAGCTCTGAGTACGATTAGTACTTGGATGGGTGACCCGCTTGAGAAAAAAGGGGGGAAGAGAAGAAAAGAAGACAACTTCATGCCGTATACTTGAAATCGCTTTGCCGCGCGTCGAAAATACTGACAAACTTCATGGTGTCGTTTTTCCAGACGCTCGGAACAAAATCACTCCCCGTTACATTTTCCCCAACGCGCCAAAAGAAGTATAACTTCAAAAAAAAAAAAATGAAACAAGAAAAAAGAGATTTGTGCATATTTTCTTCTAGCAAGATCGTTAAGTTATATATCCTAACGTTCTTATACAAACGAATTGCACGTATTTACACCGAATGGAATATAAAGAAGAATTCGCGATTCCCGTTCTTTCAAGGGATATTGCACTTTCAACCCGCATTGCATTAGAATGCGCCGTCGTTTACGACGCCTTACACGACGCTCCTCCAAATGTAGCCGAGGAAAACGCGGCCCCGAGATTAAAGTGTTCCAAAAGGAGCCCGGAAATCTAGGGATTCAAGCTCTGGATCCTTGAATTCACTTAGACGCTATGTCTCGCAATGTGTGTGGCAAAATCATAAGCGTTATTCTCATGATAAAACAAAACCAAAGTAATGAGGAAAAATAAGAAGACCGAAATATACGAAAACAAATTATCATAAAAATGAAGGAGGAAGAAAAATGAGAGTAGAAAAAAAAAGGATTGAAAATGCTGGTGGTGGGGGTAGGTTTGGGAGTGGGACTGGGGGGTGGGGGGTATGGTTAGCGGGTAGAGAATCTTTCCAGCTGAAAAAGAGACGAAAACTGGGGATAAGAAGAAATTTAGGGAATATTTCCAGCTGAAAAAGAGACGAAAAAACTGGGGGATAAGAAGAAATTTGGGCGAACCGTTGCGATTCGTCAAATCTCTCTCTCTCGAGATGGACTACGCCTTTCTTTCGATCTTACCGATTCTCACGGATCAGAGAAGAAAATTCGAGTCGCCTAGTAGTCGTCGACCTGTCTTTCCAACCGAGAATATTACGGTATTATTGAGAATAATAAATCCCTAGGGATGAGCTTGAAATTAATTGCAGGGGCGATTGCAAGCAATTTACGACACTGATTGCAGCCGAGATGAGAACCATCTTGGGAAAACCTTTCGGACGATGAAAGAAAAGGAACGGTTCTCCTCTCCTCTCCTCTCCTCTTTCCCTCTCTCTCTTCTCCTTTGAGGCACGGATTTGAATCTACGTTTTACGGCGCAATTAATTCCCCAAGGAGAGTTGCATTTCTTGCTCCGCCGGGGTAAGGAAAGGGATTTGCGAAGTGGAAGGTACGTGGACTCCCTACGGGAGTCGAACGCCAGAGCAGGAGATGGTTAAGGTTGAGAAGGGGGAGGAAAGGAGGAAAGAAAGTGGAGCTGCCTGCTGGTTGGTGGGGAGGGTAAGGAAAGAGGATGGAAAGAAAACGAAGGACCAAGAAGATCGACGGAGAGATGGCAAACCGTTTCTGCGAGCTAAGGGATACAGGAAGTCTCTGCTCTGGCATTATCGACGACCTCTGCTTTCCATCCCTCCCACCCCCTTTAACTTCCCTATTTCTCTCTCGTTCACTTTCTTATTCTTTTATTCATACTTACTCACTTTTCTCTCACGACTAGGCAAAACGAAAAATCTTCAATACCCTTTTTAACCGGAATCCTGCTACTAATAATATCTGCTACTAATATATGAATCATCAAAAGAACGTTTTCGATTTTAAAAATCTTGTCCTCGAGAATCGTCGTCGTAGCTTTGATTGCGCGATAAGAAACGAACGATCGTAAGGGAACGCGTATTTCTCTCGAGATAATCAAATAAAAAGTCTCACTTTATAAGGTCCGATTTAGTTGAAATTCGAAAAATGGATGGACGGATGGATGGATCGATGGAAAGAGGGAAAGATTGGGGGATTAAAATTGAAAGAGTATGGAAAATGTAAGATATTTTCTAGTATTCTAGGATGTTCCTAGTCGTAGAAGAAGAGGATACGCGAGAGGGTAATATCGTGTATGTAGATATACATATAAAAAGATACGATTTCGTAGTATTTTTTGGCGTGTAGAGTATCATGGTCGGCCCCTCTTTGGTGAAAATCGTGTTTGAGAGGGACAAACGTATCGTTGGAAAACCGGCACGACGCGACACGGCTACGAGCAAAGGAAAAACGAGGGAACCTCTTCTCTATTCGCACGAAGAGAAATGCCGTAGACGGTAGTTGCCTTTACTGACTCGCATGGGAAATTCGATGGGAAGTCTATCCATGTATATTTGAGGATTGGTAAGGATGTTCTTTCCCTCTCTCTCACTCTCACTCTCTTTCCTTGAGGACTCGTGTACGAGGGCGTGAAAAGAAAAGCACTGTCAGACGCGTACCTTTCTTAGCCTATTCACTTTCTGACTAGGGTCAAAAACGTTTTTACAAAATGATACGAGAATCGCGAGTACGTCTAAAAACATTTTCAAGATTCATCAGAACGACTGATCTTACGAACATTCAATTACGTAATGATTTCTAACTCGTGACCGAGTGGCAATAGGGTTTACGTGGATGTGCACGTGCACGTGTGTGTCCTGTGTGTATACAGAGTTCGATTATCTGTCACTCGATACCGTAAATTCAACGTAATCCTCCGTAGGTAACCGAGATCGAGCCTAAAGGTCACCAACGAGGCTTGGGTATCGGCCGATTAATTTCACGATGGGAACTCCTCATCCTCTCAAAGTTGAAATAAAAAGAGAAAGAAAGAAAGAGAGAGAGAGTAGATGAAAAAGAAAAGGTAGAGAAGAAGAAGGTGTGGGGGGGGAGGGAGAAGGTGGGGGATGGTAAAGAGAAGGACGTGCTTCGCGAGTTTTCTTCTTCTTCTTGGAAAGTTGGAAGGAAACGCCGGCATTAGAAGGAGTTCGACGAGCCTGAATCGCATATTCCAGGGAAGTCTCTTGAGAATACGGCAGACCGGTATAACTTCTTCGTCCTATAACCCGTACTACGTACTTCTCTCTCTCTCTTTCTCGTTCGGCATTTCTCACGGAGAGGAGAGGAGAGGAGAGAGCCGCGAGCGTGAAACTTTCCGCGAATGTGGACTCGCCGATCTCGGTTCGGTTGTTTACACGAATCTAATTTAATCGAATTCAGTCTAATCCAGTGCGAGAGGCGCCCTAGAAATTCCAACGTCGATCCTGACGAGACTGCCAACGAACGGTCTATCTCTTAGCTCAACGTACCTTCTCTTCTTCGATTTCTATCTCTCTCTCTCAATCTCCCGAGTTAGTTTCACTTGAATCCTGTCCTTTGGCTCGTTCCAGCCTCCGTGATTCTCGCCCAGCAGTTGCAGCAGTTTGCCGAACAACGAAGATTGGCCGGATCGAGCGAATTCGGAAGCGGCTCGAATTTGCATGTTGTGGACTTAGGTCCGCGAGATGTTGAACGTAGATGTAAAGAGAGAAGTAAGGGGTTGGAACGTCGTTTAAACCAAGCCATACCTCGGTAACGACGGAGGAATAGTACCTTAGGAGCTTTCGATGTTTGGAGCCAAGTGTGTATGTTACTATCTCCTTCTCGACTTCCTTTAGGAATAGAAGAGAGACAGGTGGAGTGCAGGAAGGAAGGAAGGAAGGAAGGAAGGAAGGAAGGTAGGAAGAGTGAGAGAACAGCTAGAGGACGGAAGGTTCTCGAGAATGGAACCAGCACCGCTTAAGGGAGACTATAATGGGAAACTTCCCAGTCTCGTCGTTTCGTAAGCGGCCCACTTGGTGCTTTAGAGACTCCTACCTATCTACGTATGTATGTATCTTACATATATATATGTAAGTGTATACACATATATATATATATATATACCATTTTCACCACCACCAACCTTGTTGGCCTTTCTTATAAACTAGAACTGTGAGCTAGCTAGGCAAGGTTAGATCTACGCCCGAGTCACCGCAACAGTTTTTCTTTCCGAAAGACTAACTCGACGAAAGATCATCGTTTAATTAAAACTATAGGGGGGGAGGGAAAAAGAAAAAAGGTAAACTAGGTAGAGAAAATAGTCAGTCATTTATTTGACACTCTATCAAAGTGATTCAACTTTAATCAATTTTACGATCGTTCTAATAGGAGTGTCTAATTTATGGGTCAAATACAATGGGGTAATAGTCAAGATCGTACGAACGAAATGTTCTCTTCCTACCGTTCGAGAACCCTCCACCCCCAGCTCCCAGCCCTCACCCCCCAACCCGTCGTCCGATAATTCGATGAGCAAACGCGCCTCGCGCATAAAGCCAGTGAATAAAAAAAGATGAAAAAAAGGTAGGATAATAGATTTTACTCGAAGAAAAATGACATTGTTCGACGGACGCTTTTAGCGATGGCGCGATCCTTTGATATGCAAAACATCGGACGCGAGTCCTCCTACCTCGCGAACTACCCTCCCTCCCTCCCTCCCCCAACCCCCGATACGATAACGTCGCATTTCAAACTTCCATTAAGCACTCGGAAATAATCTTATTATCGAGCTGTCCGAACTCGCGTATTCGCTTATCCCTTTTTGCGAAGGGTGGTCCCTCGATATAGGGTCTGACGGTTACGATAGTAATCGAAGAAAGTACGATTTCTTCCCTTTCTTTTTTCCTATTACGTAATTTTATTCTTTTCCCTTTTTTGTTTTTTTTTTTATTATTTTATTTCATTGTAAGACTTTGAAAAAACGAGGAAGAAATTTTCCTGAGTGATTAAGTGCTCGAGAAAAAAAAAGAAAAGAAAAATAGTTGGTCGTTGTTAGTAGTTACGTTGAAATCGTCTACGACGAATTACGTTTGAAAAAGCAAAAAAAAGAAAAAGGATACAAAGGAGAAAGAAAGTAACAAAAAAAAAAAAGGAAAAAAAGAATTAGAAGATTCTTCAACTGGGTCGCCGCAAAATCCGCCCTTTGTACAATTATTTATGGGTAGATACTTGGAATTAATCTCCGGAGCTTTTCTCAGTAGACTCGGCAAATAAACTGTTTCTGAATCAACGACCAACTAACAGCTCCCTTCTATTCGCTGTCCACCGTATCTACGAAGGCATTGCTGGTGTGAGGGTCGAGTGAACCTACTGGAAAGAGAGGAGAGAAGAGACTAAGTGACAGAGACAGAAAGATAGAACGAGAGTAAGCGAGAGAGAGAGAGAAGAGACCAAGGCAAGGTTGACGAGGGTCCTGGATTACAAACGGAGCATCGGACGATATAAATTAACCAACCACGTAGGAACGAAACGACAAGGTGGGTATGTACCGATGCCCGCAGTACCCATTCTGTCGTAGACACGATTTGCTTGGGTTCGAGTGCCAGGCGCTGATAAACAGCAATTTGCATTGCTACCGGGCCCGTTACTCCTACCGTTCTCGACATAAATAGCCCAATCGAATTGGGTTTTCGTTTGAGTCGTGGCTCGATCGTAAACGTGCCGTTCAAGAACCGTCCTTCTCTAGCTTTCTCTCCTTGCAAAATTCCTTTTCGTTATTCTCAATGGGATGGAAACGTTCCTGATTTGCTCCGGGCTATGCGATTCCCTAATAATTCAAATATCAATGCGTAAAATGTCAAAAGGATATATCAACATGTGTACCATTTGTGGTAGACGTTAAACTTGACCATCAGGCCACGTGTACCACCGGTGGTACACGCAGTCATATTTATTTAATGCGCTAATCATCAAATGGCTTGGCACGGAACGTGTTAACGAAGATTTGTTAAACGAAACGTTCTTTTATCGGGAATATCATTCTCCGAACGAGAAAAGACTCGAGATAGGTTGGATTACTCGAAAGTGAAAAAAGATTGATAGAAATAAAAAGGGGAAGGGGAAGAAAATAAAAAGAATAAAAAAACAAAGAGGAAGGACAGAGAAAGAAGTAGTGATCCCCGTTTCTGGTTTAAGCCGCGGTACTTCCTAGACAGATCAATTTGGACGTCTCCTAGATCCCGGATCGTAGATGAGCGTGTAATTGGGGCGGCCCAGATCCGGCTCCGCTTCGAGAATGAACAGAAAGGGAGGGAAAGAGGAAGCAGGAGGAGGAGATGGGCAGAACCGAAGAGAATCCCTCTCCCTCTCCCCCTCTCTCTCCCTCTCTCTGCCTGTGGATGAGGAGGCGAAGCACGGTTCATCGATATCTATGATGTTAACCGAAGCGTGCTACCCTTCCTGATAGGTCGTCGCATAATTACCCGAACCCCTTGCTCGGCTTAATGGTCGCATCATCATTCCATAAACACGTTATTGGACGACGCGATGTCGCGTTCAACGTCGACAAATCGTTCCTCACGCGAGGACTACTTTGCGATCCTTCCCAAAAGATCCTTAGACACGCGATACTTCTTTCATTTATTTATTTCATTTATTTTTCATTTCAATTCATTCTCGCCCGTTTAAACATTCCAACCTTTCTAATTCTAATATTAAAAACAAACCAAATTTAGTAAAACAAGCCAATATTTTAAAATCATAAGCATCTGAAATCAATTTATTCTTTCATATATTTTTCTTATCTTTTCTTGAACCTTCAACCCCTTAACGAGTTGGATCGATAATCGAACAGACGACAATTATGATATTTATTATTTTGACCAAAAAAAAAAGTTTCTTCATCGAAAGGGAAATATAAAGTCTGTTCTTCTTTTTAGATTATCCCTTTTTTTCCTTCGGCTCGTTTCATCGTCGTGGAAAATGGTTCCAGAGAACGTGACGGCGTCTCGGAGCTACGGATAACGCGATAACGAGTGGATAATCTGCCGTGGTGAGCTGACTAAACACCGATTACATACCCTTAACTTCTGCTCTTTTTGCCCGCCGAAGAATATCCTACAGCTAGATACGTTCCCGCCATTGGGTTTAATGGCGATAAGCGGCTACGTTTTCGACTATCCCACCGACAGAATGATACCTTTTAAAATGGCAGAGAAGTAGAGTAGAAGTAGGGGTAGGGGTTGGAAATGGATGAAAAAGGGAGAGGGGGGAGGACATCGAAGAAGTATCCTTTGCAAGTGTAAAGCTCTCGTGAATCGTTTTGCTTGAGAAAAGCGTGACGATAATTTATTACGCTCCTGGCACCACTTTGAATTTAATCCTTGCGATATAAAAATCAATAAATACACACCTGTATGCTAGCACCAGCCCACCCCCCTACTCTATTCTCACCTCGTAGATAATTAATAAAACTCTCGCGAAAAAAATTCTTTCTCGTTAAATGAAAATGCGATATAAATAATAACATCTCGAATGATATTATAGGATTTGTTTTATAGTTATTTTGCATACGTGGTATATCAATTGAACGATAATAGCGTTCGTCGAGTGTCACGTCGGGGAAAGTATGTATTTATCGTGTCAACCCGTTGAATCGTGCTACCCAACGATAAAGGCTCGTGCTAGTTGCCCGAGGTCGTCATAGTCAGCTAGTTACCTCGACCATTTCTGGTTACCGCGACTTTACCTCTACCCAACGAGGCGCAACGTAACGTTCCACTTGCCGGAATAACAAATAAATACATCGGCGAAAAGTAGTTGCGGCCTAAGTTATGCCACTGGCTGGCTCATAAATAACGAAAGTTGTGGCATTTATGACGGCATACTTGTGCTCAACAACGTGAACTACTACAACAAGCTTTCTATGGAAGATTCTATAGCGAGAGCCCGACCTACACCGATAGAAAGCAACGTTTGGCCCATCGGCTTTCCTAATAGGACGATAGAATGGGCTGACTTTTAGGGTGAAAAGAGAGGAACACATTGGCTCGACCGAGATTCCGAGGCGTTCCGCGAACGCCAATGGCCTTTCGATGTATTTCGCGCGTTCCTTCGGGAAGCAATAGGAAAACTAGGAGGAGTAGATGCAGCAGCAGCAGCTAGAGCTGCTATCTCGTACGGGGAATAGGTCAGAGGTTAACGGCAAACTTGCTGGCAGATAAGGTGCGCGTGGAATCGCAAGAAGTGCGAGAACTGCGCGACTCTCCTTGCATCCAACCCCGTTCATCTTTCACTGATAATGGATGCTTGCTTTAAAAAAAAACATTTAAAAAAAAAAGGTATCTTCTCTTTCCCCTTCTTCTCTTCTTCCTTCCACTCCTCGTTCTTTTTTCTTATTTTGTTTGTTTTCTTTCGTTTTCCTTAGCATCTTTCACTTTTTCACTCGATACGGCGTGATCCTCAAACGCAAAAGTAAGTTTTCCAAGTTTCTTCTTCTAGTTAACATCGATCTAAAAGGGATTGGGCTCTTATAAACGTTACCATGCTCTCTAACGTTATTGGATAAACTTCAAGGCAACGAATTAAACTGGCTTATCGTACCGCACCCAAACTATTTCTTCAAGTTTATGAAGGGAAATTCCGATTGTCGAATATTTTCTAAGAAGAAGAAGAAGAAGAAGAAGAAGCTTTAAACCCCCGTTATATACAAAGCTTCAGTTTAGATCCGATTTCTTAGATCGGCGATGGAACGCGAAAGAAGCGAACAGACGTTAAAAGAAAACTGGAAGAATTGGGCGGATGGGTGGTAGAAGGAAACGGGGGGGGAAAGAAATTCCACGTGAAGGTATTCAAGCTGGCGGGTATATAAAATATTCCACTCGTTTGTAAGTAAATAGAAACTCCTTAGTACAACGAGATAGTGAGTGAGACATGCTGGAAGATGGAAGGCCAAAGAAAAGTTCGACTGGAATAACTTACACGACCGATATACCACAGCGGCCAACTAAATGAACCAACTTAAGTGGAAAGTTTCTTCAACCCCGTCGACCTGCGAAAATGCTGCAACGCCTTCGCATTGAAAACACGTTGAAAGTACTACCTACTACTACTACTACTTAATACTACTACTACTACAATCTCAACTTTTTCAACAAGATGCCTAAGATCGTGGAATTGTGTACGAGTTTTATTTCTTTCTTCTCTTAATCTTTTATTCTTTCCTTTCTCTCTCACTCCTCAATGTATATTTCTTTTGATTGCGGTAATCACACACGCAATTCTTACATTAAGTAAAAACGATGAGAAAACACGCGCGATATAAAACATCGAGGTAACAATAATTGATCGATAATCGATTAAGTTTAAAATTAAAATCACGATGAGATCCGTGTTAGAAACAAAATATGATAAAAATGATAAAAATGATGATAATGAGAATGTTTTTTTGTTTTTCTCTCTCTAACTTATTTACTTTCCTATGATTATTATTTGTATCCTTATATAATATATCATTTATGTCCCGTGCAAAAACCTTTCGAACACGAAACGCAATGGTAAACTTCTTTCGACGACCGTAAACTTCTTCTCTTACAGAGAATTTACTTGACGGTAGTTACCCAAAGTCAAAGACAAAGAGTATCGGGTAAATCAAAGCAAACCTCACTTAAGCTTGTATACGGAAGAGTTCTAACGAGAATCTCTAGTAGTCGAGTAATAGTTTACGTTAAATTATCTCTTTTCTCTTCTATTCTCTTCTCTTCTCTTCTATTCTCTTCTTCTAACGAGTTATAAAGTGGTCCGCAAAATGACAGGTGCATCGGTAATTTTATTAACTTGTGTGCAAATGTAATTGTTACAATGTTGCTGCGTTGAATATGAAAAAATGCAAAAACAGAACAAAAATATAAACGAAATGTTTGACGAAATACAAATTTAATATACGAGTCAAACCAAAAAAATTGGTGTGTGTACTTATGTACGCACGTAAGAAGTTATACAGTTATACTTCTTTGCCGTACCAAAACGAACATAACCTCAATAACCTCAAAAATAACTTCAAAAAAAAACTTCAAAGAAAAAAAATAACTTAAAAAAGAAAATAATTATTATTATATATTTATATATATAAGAAAGAATAAAAAAAACTGGGATGTGTACTTATGTACGCACGTAAGAAGTTATACTTCTTTGCTGTACCAAAACGAACATAACCTCAAAAATATTAGATTGAAAGTATGAGAACATAAGCAACTAATTATTATTATTTATTTATTTAACGAAAAAAAAGAAAGGAAACATATTTTCAATCGGTCTACACTAAATATAAGGGAGATATATCGAATTATTTTATGCGTCAACCGCCATGGCGCTGCGATAGCATTGGTTCCCGCTCGATCATTTAAGTAAAGCAGCGCTGAGTACAATTAGTACTTGGATGGGTGACCCGCTTGAGAAAAAATGGGAAGAAAGAAGAGAAGACAACTTCACGCCGTAAAATTGAAATCGCTTTGCCGCGCATCGTAAATACCGACGAACTTCATGGGGTGTCGTTTTTTCAGACGCTCGGAACAAAATCATTCCTCATTACATTTTCCCCAACGCGCCAAAAGAAGTATAACTTCAAAAAAAAAAACAATAAAAAATACTTATTCAATCAAAATGATCCCGGAAATATAGAAAGTAAATATTAATTTTGATTTCCAACTTGCAAGAGTCAAAAAATGTGTCACGGTGTGACACGTTAAGAATGTACAAAAAATAAATAAAAATATTAGTAAAAAATGAGATTAATTTTGATTACCAGCTCAGAATCATCGAACGAACGTTCGATGTAAATGAAATAATTCGAACGAAGAAAAAAAAAATAGAAAAAGAGAATACAAAAATTTCGGGTTAAATTCGTAGCAACCAAATATATTTATAGTTGTAATATTTTGACTACATAGTCAGTGGTTTGTCTGTTAGTCGGTAAGTTTGTCTGTTACACCGTCTGTCTGTCATTGTCGTTTACTCTCGCGTTCTCGAGGTGTCGATGACGCGACGAGAAAAGCATCACAGGGGGGGTGGGACCCAAGTCTTTGAAGTTAAACCGAGCATGCTCTCTTTTTCTCGTTGCATAGGATTCGCGAGACGAGACGCAACCCTGACGCGACGCGACGCGATGCAACGTGATGCATCACAGCGAGAAGTTTGTTTCTTCCTGTTTCACTCTAGAAACCAGAAGTAACTTTCCTGCGGTTAATATCACGTGGTAGAATCTGCTAAAACACGAACCTACCCTGTTGTGTGACTGCTTGCGTATCATTGGGTGCAAGCAAGCAAGCAAGCAAGCGGATGTATTCATGTGCACACGTACGTTGCATTTCTCAATATATGTGTGTATGTATGGGTGGGGGGGAGGGAAGGGTTCGTTCGTATGTACATAACACAGCTTCAAAGGCAAAATAACGCGGATATTTTGCTCTCGCTTACGAGAAAAACTCTTTCCTTCTTCCTCTTGTTTCCTCCTCCGTCTCTGTAGTAACCTTCCATTTCACCACCACCACCTTCCCACCCACCCCCGCCTCGTGCGTCCACTAACTCCGTACTTTCGTCCTTTTTCTCAATATAAATCAACTCCGGCGCTACCGTAAACTTTATTTGAAAGTACCGAGGGAAGATTTAAAGCCGTAGACAAAAATAATCTCGGAGGAGGAGGAGGTAGAACGAAAGAGAAAGAGAGAGAGAGGGGTGGAGAGGGAGAGAAGGTGGAAAAAGAGAAGGAAAGAAACGAGAGTTTTCCCACGTAGATGGGATACGAAGTAAAGTCGATAAGATGTATTGGACCGTGAACAACATTGGTAGCGGTGCTAACACTTCTTTACTCTCTCTCTCTCTCTCTCTTTTTCTATTTTTTTTTCATTTTTTTTGAAGTTATACTACTTTTAACACGTTTGGGAAAAAATAATGAGAGTGTATAAAGGGAATAATACACCCAATTAATAAAATTTAAGAATATAACCTTCTAATTGAAACATTTTTATGATTTTTATGTGTCCGGATCGAATTATGTCACTTTGGATATTTAATATTTATAAAATAATTAATAATAAATATACTGTGGGAAAAAAAGAAGAAAAAAAAAAGTAATATGTATTATTTTGTATTATTATAAAATAATATGTGTTATATTTCACAATAACGAAAAAAAAGAGTGCCTAGCCCTTTTAGGCAGTGTGAGCAATTTCTGTATTTTTTTCTCTCTTCTTTTTCGTACCGAATAGGGTCGAAATTGGCCTCTATGGTTGCTATAATACTAACATACATACTACTATGCGTATAAAGTTTCTAACGCACATCTTCTTATCCCATTATCCGCGAATTTTCTTTCACCTATAAAAGGGAGAAAAAGGTGGTACTCACTTTAGCGAGCTTTGGTACGGCGTTAATGACAACACTCGAGCACTATAAGATAAATTAATAGGGAGAGAAACTAGGAGAGTATCGACTAGAAAGAGTAAGAGTAAGAGTAAGAGTAAGAGGAGGAGGAGTATGAGGATTAAGTTAAATTTATATGAGACGACAGGAGAACGGAAATGTTCTCGGACGTATGGAGTAGGTGCGAGAGCCCTTAGATGACGCGTGAACGATCCCGTATTTCGTCCTAGTTCGAAGGGATGGAAAAGGAAGGGACACTTAGGTCGAGATTTTAGCTAGATTCACGATGGCAAAATGAACGAAATACGAAGGGAAGGAAAAATCTTACGGTGGGATGATAGTGACGAGTGATGAGAAATGAGAGAAAAAGAGAAACGGAAGGAATGGGGTGGGGGGGGGAGAAAGAGAAAGGGGTTGAACGGTGGGTGGTTGAGTTTTTCATGGGAGTAATAGAGGGTGCGAGAAGAAGAGAAGGAAAGAGGGAAGGGAGGAAGGTGCGTTGCTAAGAAACCGTAGGTAATTTTCATTAATCGAGCCGCGAACTATCTCGAGAGGTTAATATCATCGATAAGTGGAAGATATCAGAGCTCAGCGTTCGTCGTGAGCGATTGCTTTTAATAAACGATTACTCGGTTTATCGAAGATCAAGTCTCGCACCTTTAATCACCTATTTCTAGCAGAAGTAGTAGTAGTAGTTGCAGTACTCGAGCGGAATGATGTGAAGAACGAGAAATCGATTTCTCAGTTATATATATGTGTGATGCGTAAGTTAGGTACAACCTACGCACACAACCTACTAACTTATCGAGTGTCGATCTCTCACGGGAATATATCTACTGTATTTGTACTCGAGGAAATTTCTCCTTGCCGAATAAAGAGAGATGGAAAAGCCCAATTTTCCCGATCTCGTGTTACTGCGAGACTACCTCGTCGTCGTCGTAGTTTTTCGTCGTCGTTTTTCGTCGTAGTTGTGTAGGTTGTGCACGATACAACCAGCCCTCTCTTTCTTTCTTTCTTTCTTTCTTTCTTTCCTTCCTTCCTTCCTTCCTTCCTTCTTTTCTTTCTCTCTTGCAACGAGAACGTGCCTACGTAGCGACAACCCCTCCAAATTCCTCTCACAAAAGAAAAGTATGTTTACCCGTTGTCTAATCCATCCGTCCCGTCGTGGATAAAAAGCAATCTCGCATGTTTTCTCGTATCAGCGTATCAGCCAGCAAGTAAGTATAGAAAACCGGAAAAAGGAATATTGATTTTGTTCCCTGAGGAATGGGGAAACCAAATCAACGATACGAAATATATTTTTCACTTCTCTAAATTAACTAACCGTATATACTTCGTTCGTTTACGAGAACGTCTAGTTGGAAATAATAATATCGATAAGATCGCTTTAAATTTCAATACTTTACACAGGTATATTCGATACCTGTATTCTCTTTAAGTGAATGACACACCTGTTTTCCGTATGGAAAAGAGAAGAAAAGAGAGAGAGACTAAAAGATAGCCATTTGATTGTTCGAATGGAATGAGATGAGGTTGGTTGAATGGGAGCTCGAAGGGAGGGAACAGGGGGGTAGGGTGGGGGAGGTTTCAGTCGATGGTAGGAGACGTAGGTGGTTTAACTAAATTACTTTCCGCGTAACCGCTGGAGCGGTATGACATAGCCGCATAGTTCATGGATCAAAGGTTTCTATCGAACATTCCCCGCCTTTCATGTTCCAGCTTTTTGGAGAGAAGAGGAGGGATCGCGGGTGGGAGGGGAGGGGAGTGAGTGGGTGGCGGTAACGTACACTACGTCCGCTTTGGAAAGGGACGGATAACTTTTCGCGCGGGCGCTTCCGTACACGCGTGCTATCCGCTCGTCCTACCGAACAACCAATTTTGTAATCTAGCCCGTTGGGTGCTTTGACCTTGCTTTTCGGAAAATGTTAACAATGTAATTAATATTCATTCGGTCGAATTTACTCGTAGATCCCTAGCATCCCAACGGTTTTGCATTAACGTGCCAGAGATTAACGGCGACACTTTCGCGATAATAAATTTAGTTGCGCTCAACGGATAACGTACTTCATTCGTATGCACTTTATGAACATCCATTAACGAGCGAATACGCGAACACCTCTTCTCATCTTCATCTACCTGTCGAGAGAAAGAACGAAAGGGAAAGACAGATAGATATGGATGGGAAGGGTCAAAGAGAGATGAAATCTATTTAAAAGGAAAATGTATCGGTATAGGGCGTTGACGATAATATTTCCAGGTACGTTGTATCTACAAATGGGGAAAGCAAGGTTATGATTTTATCAACTAAATGTACAGTATAGAAATACATCTATACATATATATAATTATATCAAGAACTAAATATAGGAGTTCTTATTGAATTACAAGTACGACGTCTCGTTATAAACGAGACAGAATTATATACATCGTGGCAACGATGGTATCCGGTAACATTAAAAAATCATTAACTTACAGAGAAGCTAACAAAAAGTCTCCCTCTCTTTCTCTCTCTTTCTCTCTCTCTTTCTCTCTATGCATATTAATTACATTGGACCATGTTTTGGTGGCGGGCTCTTTCTCTCTCTCTCTCTCTCTCTTTCCCTTCTATCTTCTATCTATCTTTCTCTATCTGTTCGACGGTATTTCCGGAGGGAGTTACGTTACTCCCGCTTCCATCTATAAATGAACGAACCGCGATATCTCTAGGGAACCTGCCACGCGGAAATATTACTCGGTGTAAACCATGTATGAATTCGAACTACGACGATTAACGTATTGCCGAATGCTCGACTAATTCTACGACGACTCCCGATGATGATAGTTATTTTTTTTTTGTTGTTGAAAATCAGAAAGAAAACTAGAACGATGAAAAGGAGAGGAAACAATCGTCCAACTTTTATCTCCTTCCTTTCGTTCCCGCTTTCGTCAGCCAGCCAGCCAGCCAGCCAGCCAGTCAGCCAGTTTTCGTTTTCTCTTTTCGATCGAGATAATGGAGTAAAAAAAAAAATAGGAGAAGCACTAGAGAGTGGGGAATAGAAAAAAAAAACAAAGAGGGAAAAAAAAAGAGATAAAAACGCGTCGCGACGTTTCAATCGCGAGGACAAACTTCCTTTCTCTCGCGATCTCGTTTTCCCTTGAACATCTCTCGAAAGGATCTATAATTCGATACAGCCGGATCCTTTGTCTGACAGTATAAATCGTAGATAGTTGGGTAGAGAGGGAGGGGGTTGTTAAGGGGAAGGTAAGAGAAGGAGGAAGAGGAAGAGGAGGAAGAGGAGGAGGGGGTTGAACAAATCCAATATTTTACGAGCGCCACTGGCAAACGATAGAACGCTTTATACGCGTTCCAATAGTTGAAGGTGAAAGTTATTACCTGATTTTCTCTCTCTCTCTCTCTCTTTATTTCGGTGTATCACGAATTCTTGCGGTTTTCCTACGGAAAAATATCAGTCCACCCTTTAACCGTCCACGATGTCCCTTTTCTCGCAAACGTAAAAATTCGTGGGAAAGAAAACTGCAATAATATATTGTAGGATTCGTGAAAAAATTGGGCCGTTGGACAGACTGGACCGGGACTCGAACCCGGATCTTCCGCTTTCCAGGCGACTGCTCTTAACCATTGAGCTATCCAGGGCCCACCGTCCAATCTCCTCACGAACGCCTACCTAAGTGTTTGGCTTGGAGGTGCTCGCATCCCACATTCAACCCCCCCGCAACTACATTCGACCCCGAATGTTCGTCATTTCGACATCTTATAAATCTTTTTCAACGAACCGACAAACCAAAAACTGTGTCCAACCTCGATCTTTAATACAGACTTAACCAACGCTGTATAACTTACACGAGGGTGCTACACACTATTTCGCGCGACACGAAAATTGTCAAAATATTCCCAACCTCGATCTTTAATACAGGCTTAACCAATGCTGTATAACTTTCACGAGGATGGAAAACCTCTTCCCTGAACGCATTGCTGTCTAAAGGCCGTCTTGCCTAGTTCCCCAGCCAATCGTTCACGTCGCCACTGTACGTCTTACGTTGGCCTAACCTCTCTTTGATAGATGTTCAATTAATTATTTTTCCCTAATTATTGCCCGGTCGTAGAAGTGTGACACGAAGCAAACCTCCATCCCGGCTGAGCCCCCAAAATGTAGGATTCGTGAAAAAATTGGGCCGTTGGACAGACTGGACCGGGACTCGAACCCGGATCTTCCGCTTTCCGGGCGACTGCTCTTAACCATTGAGCTATCCAGGGCCCACCGTCCAATCTCCTCACGAACGCCTACTTTAAAGTTGGGTTGGAGGTGCTCGCATCCCACAATATATACGAAAGAAACAAAAATAAATAAAAAATAAAGAGAGAAAGAGAACAGAGGAGGGGAGAGGAGAGGAAGAAAAAAAGAAAAAAGAAAATTTGCCGATGAAAAACGTTCTCGTTGTTTGAGGTAAATATGCGGGGGGAGGGGGACGAGATAAAATAAGAAAAAGAAGATTACGTATAAAAGGAGGAAAAAAAAGATATAGATATAACGTATGTATAAGAGACGTTGTTGTGTGGTAGCCGAGCACCAAGTGCATGGTGTAAAAGATGATGGGATGAGGAGACTCGTGAGATGCGCGAGAAAGAAGGTAGAGCAACTCCGTGGAAAGATCACGTACACGGCAGGGTGTAGGGGAAGGTGAAAAGCCACTTCGATGATGTATCGCGTGGGAGAGCAAAGAAATCGGGGTAATAGGACTACCGAAGTACGTGAGGAAACTCGCATGTAGGTAAAGGGAAGAGAGAAAACGAGGATGAGAGAAGAGTAGGGAGGGAAGGAAAGGAGGGAGGGGAGGTAGGGAATGGGTTGAGGGCTAGAAGGTTGGGGTTCGAAAGGGTAGAGGATATGGAGCGGTGCACACGAAAGAGAGAAAGGGAGAAAGGGAGATAAAGTGGGGGAGAAACACCCTCGGACAATGAACGTCTCTCTCACTCTCTCTCACTCTGTGTGTGTGTGTGTATTCGTTTGTTTGCGTGTGCTTTAATCTTCGAGTGTGTGCAAGTATAGGTAGGCAAGGTCACAGTCACGAAGTAGAAAGAACGGCGTTGCGCCTTGAGACAGTACCGAGAGATCTTGATGAAGCAACGTGAAGGTTTTGCTAAGGGCGTCCTTAATCCGCCGGCGTTGTCGCTGCCTCCTCGAAGATCAGCCCGAGAACAGACGAAAAGAAAAGAAACCTTTCGACTGAAATACTTTCCGACTTTTAAGGTAGAGAAGTCTTGGAGAATCTCCAAATATTTGGACGATTTTTAATATCCTACAGCGAGGAACCTACAGTCTCAAGTTTATATACGTATGGTGTATATATATATATTCTGTTCTCTTTGTTATTTTTTTATCCCTTCAAATCTAGCCGATTCATCATCGTTGCGTTGTTCAGAAAGGGATGGATACTCAATCTCCTTGATGAATACAGTAGCACGAGCTACAAGTTGCTTGTTTCTTCTTCGTTATTTCGTTGTTGTGTCGGTAGACATTTCTAAGGTGTTATATAACGAGAAAGTTCTCTTAAGAGCATCTTTAATCTTCGGCCCATCCGACGATGAGTGAAAAAGAAAAGAACGAGAGAAAGAGAGAGAGAGAGGAAAGAACAGAGAAATTGAGAGATTGAGAGAAAAAAAGGAGCTTTATAGTGGAATATTTGGAGCTTTGGAAGAAACTTCGTACAAGGGACGAGTAATATTCCTACATTCGAGGTGAGAAACAACCGAGAACAATCTTGATGAACGTTGATGAACGTTGACCGTAAAATAGATCGTAAACTGGCACGAAAAGTAACGTAATTTTGTTGTTAATGACGGTATTATTAAAGCTAGATACGAGGAAAAGGATGTTTTAGCTTAATGATACGGTGATAATAATAAAGACTTTATTAAATATCGAACGGAATCTCGTCTCGTTAAAGAATACGCGAGTTCTATCGGGCTAGCATTGATGGAAAAGTATTTTTTGATGTATCTTAACGTAATCATACTATGAAATACGTTTTACGTGGTAGCTATTAAATCGATTTTTGATTATCTTTCCTCGAAATGCGATTGATTTTATTTCGTTTATTTTCTCGATATTTTTCGATAGATAAAATACAAATAGAAGAAATTTTGAGCTAAAGTAAGAATCTGAAAAATTTCATACATCGATTTTTTACTGTCAAGAAAATACAAAATTGGCCAAAAGTTTCAACATGATTTTAAAACATTTATTTCATTATGTTGAAATAATCTAATTTTTAAATTGTTAAACTAAAAAGAATTGCAATTCTATTAACTTTCGATTTAATCTATTTAATTTATTATTAATTCTATACATACGAATTTTTGCGTAGGCGTATATGGTGATACGTATATGGGTGGATAATATAACGAAAATGTTAATATATATTTATTAATATTTACATTAATTAAATTATAATATGTATTTCGTAATGAAATATGATAAATTATATCGAAATAAATGAATAATTATATTTCTATTAATATTAATATTAATTATAATTAAATGTATTTTCTATGAAAATATATTACAACGTTATATAATTCCGAGTGATAACTCATTATCATTAATTACGATTATTTAAAATATTATCCATAAGTTGAGAAAGTAAAAATGACAAATAATTATATTCGATAAAAATATTAGATTGGTTATTAAACTATTCCATCAGAAACATATCGTTAAACATAGGTCCCATGTAATCTTAGTTTTCTCATAGTCCTTAAATAGGATAGAACGATAATATAATCTATCTTACCTAAGGAAACGAACGCTTTTCCCGCAGGAGACGTTATACGTCTTGCTGCGGATGTCAAGTCGGTTTATTTCGAACTTTGATTACGCCGTGAACTTAGTTTTGATTAGCATTATAGTTTCAGTTACGCGGTATTGTGCATGTCGGATCCATCTTGCACGAAACTCGACGAATAATTGGAAACTTCCGAGTTTGGCGACTTTTACTTCCGTGGAAAGGAATACCACACCCCTTCTTTCTCTCTCTCTCTCTCTCTCTCTTTTACTCTTTCTCTCTCACTTTTACTCTTCGCGTTGCAAAAGCAACGACGAGAGAGAAAATCGGCCTTTTGTGTCTCGTATTTCGTACTTATGCACGCGACAAATACGAAAATATGCTTTTAAATATCATACTACACATTCCTGATGTTGGAAAGAAGCTTTAAATATATTTATGTCATCGTGTGTTTAAATACCGCGTCCTACTCGACTGCTGCTGCTTTATAATACTTATCAGTTCTCTCCTATCTCTTCAAACGCGTAATTTTCAAATAGGCGACGGTCCTGTGTATTCGTTAGATCGAAACAATAGTCGTTACGAAACGAAATCTCGTACTAATGCATATATGTACAAACGGGACGCATGCAAGCACGCGCATTTTCACGTTACAACAAATGAACTTACTCCGACACAGGTAGTGGTTATGATAGTGTTGGTGATAGGGGGTTGATAGTAGTGGTATTAGATAGTAGTAGTAGTAGTAGTAGTAATAGTGGACTCTCGCACATTACACGAAATTTCGCTAATAATCCCGGCAAATGGCCGTAGCCGTGCTTCGGCTTCAAGTGTTCGCCGTAATGAATTTAACGTCGTTGTCGAAAAGTACAGCCATAAAATAAATCTCGTTGGCACCAAGCTCTGCCGGTAGCATTTCATAGACGTTTATTACGTGCTTTCATTAAAATCTTTTTGATATACTGCGGCTTGATCTTCCAAAAGAAAAGGCAAACGGAAATGGAGAGAAAGAGAGAGAGAGAAAGAGAGGGGGGCAGGGGGGGGGAAGAAGAACGGCGAGATAAAAAGGTAAGTGGCGCGTGTCGTCTTCGAGAGATATTCAAATAAATAGTCGAAGTAATCGACCTGAATAAGTGAAAATCGAATAAAAAGTCTAAAAAACTCGATCAATAACAATTCTATACTCTCACGTTTAAACAGCTAATAATTAAATATATGCATAAAGAGAAAAATATATATATATATATACATATATATACGTAATATAATTTCAGATGTATCTAAAAAGATAAAAGAAAAAAAGTATCAAAGACGTTATAAAAATTCGTCCTTTTTACAAAGGTACTCGAGTAAAAAGATATGTCGTAGAGATGAAAAGTAAAGTGGATAAACTTAGCCGAGGGTAGATTCAGAAAATTGAAACGACGAATATAAGGAAGAAAATAGAGATCGAGAAATGCCGACTGACTTTTTCCATTCGCCTTTTTTCTCGTTGGGAATGAGCAAAAAAGGGGCTATGCATATATGCTCGTTTTCGGACGTATACGCGGCGGCTCGAAGGTGGTAAACGACGATGTAGAAATGCGGCTTGGAACGTCGTGTATTCGGAGCATAAGTACCCCTTTCTAGCACTGAGCTAGCACTGTAGTTGGAAGTAACACCAACATTGCCAGCAACATCATTTTGACTACTACTACAACTATAACCAACCCATCACCATCATGACTACCACTACCACCACCACCAACACCAATGTAGTTGGAAGTAATATGAACATTGCTACCAACATCATTTTTACTACTACCACTACTACAACTATAACCACCACCATCACCATCATGATTATCACTACCACCACCATCACTACGACCACCAACACCAATACCAACACCGCCACCGCTACTCCCCGTAATGTCATTCCCTCAGTGAAGTGCCTTCGAACATCAAAAGGTGGAATATTTCCTGATGGAAAAGCGCGCGGCACCCTTCCGACCGTGAGGGCAAGAGGGCCATGCGTGTACCGCATAAAAGGAGGCCTCCTAATAAAAATAAACTCCGAACATTCATATTTCCATAAACTTTCGTGCGGCCGGTCGGCGGAACCTAACTCTTTCTCTCTATCCTTTTCTTTATTCCTTTTTCTTTCTACACATCATCTCTATATTTCTATTTCTATTTCTATTTCTATTTCTATTTCTATTTCTATCTATCTATCTCTCTCTTTATATTTCTCTTTATCTTTTTCTCTAGTACGTAGAAGGGTGCAGCGAGCATACGTTAAAAGCGTGCATCTATATTCGGATGTAACGTTAAGTAAAATACAGACTCGTGTCTAGGATACTGCCGGCCTAACTTTTCAACGATTTTCCTACCGATAGAAACTTACCTCAAAAGAAATTCTATTTCTTTCATTTATGATCCATACGTATTATACATATATCTATAGTTTTCTATAGTTCTCGTAATAAAATAACAAAATTGTAATAATAATAAAAAAAAAACTGGTGTGTGTACTTATGTACGCACGTAAGAAGTTATACTTCTTTGTCGTACCAAAACGAACATAACCTCAATTACCTCAAAATAACTTCAAAAAAAAACTTCAAACAAAAATAATTATTATTATATATATAAAAAAGAATAAAAAAAAGAAAAAGAAAATATCAAAATATAGATATCAGTCCACACTAAATATAAGAGAGATATATTGAATTACTTCACGCGTCAACTGTCATGGCGCTGTGATAGCACTAATTCCCGCTCGATCATTTAAGTAAAGCAGCGCTGAGTACGATTAGTATTTGGATGGGTGACCCGCTTGAGAAAAAAAGGGGGGAAGAAGAAGAGAAGACAACTTCATGCCGTATACTTGAAATCGCTTTGCCGCGCGTCGTAAATACTGACAAACTTCATGGTGTCGTTTTTCCAGACGCTCGGAACAAAATCACTCCCCATTACATTTTTCCCAACGCGCCAAAAGAAGTATAACTTCAATAAAATTCGAATAAAGCGTTGAAAATTATTATGTAAAAGCAAGAAATGAATCCTAATGGTTTCAAAATGTTACTCGAATTCTTTAACAGAATATTCGATCTAATCGATGAACCTATTTACTAACATTTACTATTCGTAAGATTAAAAAATACGAAAAAAAATTTTTCACGTATTTTCTAATACATTTTATTACTATAAATTTATTATAGAAAAATGTTATATTTAATATATTAATGTAAGTATCTCAAAAACACACGTTTGAAAAAAAAAAAGGAAAAAAATCTTAACTAATTCGATAGAAATGAATATCTTTAGAAATGCAAAGACTTTGAAAACAGTTTGACACTGATGTATGCATATCGCAATGCAGCAGAGTGCCCCAGTGCAAAAGATGAAAAATACAGGCATGCTGAAAAATTGTTTAATTTGCTGAAACTTTGCAAATATCCGGAGACAAAACTTTCCACGTCTCGGTGGAAATTACATCGTAAGTTCTTATCCGATCCTACTTACTTAAAATTAAACAAGCATTCGCATAGAAATATTATGTAAGATCTACGTTTAATATTTTTCAAAATATAATTAAACATTCATTTTATAACAAATACACTTGACGATTTCCACGGATAATGTTAGGGTGCAAAAGCCTACACATGAGAGTAATACCCCCGGGGCACATCCACCACCCTAGTTTGATATACGCCTGATTAAACTTAAACACTAATGAGGGGTACGTACCAATTTGCTGTAATCGTCTGTCAAGGTTAATGGCTATTGCATAATGAACTACTTTCAATATAGATACTATTATATAATCATATTTTAGAATTAATATCGTACAAATAGTTTTTTTTTTTCTTTAATAATATACATTAATATAATAATACTAATTTTTCTTGTTATTATAATATTAGTATTCTAATGTCAAAAACACGATTACTTATGTAGATTATTATTTTGTATGTTAAAACAAACTATCTCGTAAAGCATGAAATTTCGCGTAACGATGTAAAATCCACTATCTAATATACGAGCACACACACAAACACATATACACACACATAAATGGAAGGTAGAGTATGCACAATCATTAACGCTATGACAGTCGCTAAAATAAAGGGATCGTAAAACTAAGCCTGTACTTAGTGATCCTCACCAATGCGAGTAACACCTGGGCACGTACATAGGTGAGGATGCAAGAAGCACAGCCTGGAGAAACGAGAATTAGTACATTAACTGCTGAAAATCCTAACCTAAAAAAGATTAACTTCTGTACTAGGCATAAGAACTATAATGACTCTACTTGTTTCATTTTCTACAATGTTTAAATATTATTAAAGAAAATATGTAAACACTCAAATTTATTTTCATTTGTAATCAAATGAATTTGTTATTAGTGTGTGAACTTGTTACTAATAATTTTATTAAAAAATAAAAAGACCCTATTCTTGAGTAAATATAAACAGCATACACCACAACAAACAAATATTATGAAAAAATAAACAAAGAAATATAGCACTCGCAGTAAATTCACTAGAGAATTTACTCGTTGACGTGTTCGTCAATCATCTATACTTAATAAATTGCAACCACTAACTCGTACCGATTCGGACCTTTCATCCTCAGCATGATGAGTACCGAAGGGACTTTTTATTTTTGTTCACTCACTACTTTGGAAGTTTTGCGATGGTTCGAAAACACTCGTCCGGGTGGTAGGTCGAAATTGAGTTGGGTTGATCCGTGGTTGGTTGCATATGATGTATGCCGACATTAAAGTAGGTCGAAAATTTTCTAGGTCGATATTCAAATAAGTTGAATTATGGATAATCTGATGATATTTATAAAAATGATAAGAATGAAAAAAAGATTTTAATTATATTAACTATGCTAAAGCAAGAATAATACTAAAATATTATTTATCAATCAAATGTGTTGAAATTTATTTATCAAGAGATTTATTTTTAATGAAAATTTTTGTTGCTTTTGATTATCTTCCGTGATGCACTGACTTTAATACGCGTCAGTTATTTATTAGTTAAGAGATACACGCTGAATTTATATCACGAAATAGATATATGTTAACCTTTTTTTTTTTTTTTTATTTTAGCATTGTATACATGGCTGCATAAAAAGTATTTTTTATACGAACTAACGTTGACTAACTCACTGCATTGCGGACAGTAAACTGATGTGTGTATTTAAATGTACAAAACGCGTTGAAATTTATTTCATGGAACAAACACTGATTTTACTTTTATAAAAAAGATTTTTTCTTTTATTAAAATATAAAAACCACCACATCTATCTAGAACGGATAAAGAATACTAATAATTATTATCTCTGTGTTTCAAAAAGATCAATGAAATTAAAAATTAAAAACTTCAAATTTACTTACACGATTTTTAATAAATTTTCGAACTATTAATCAGTTTTCGCAGTGCTGCACTAATTCAAAAATTGTCTTAAGCTACAATTCATTTATATTAGTCAAATTTATCAATTGAAACAAATGTAAATTGTACAATAAGAAATGTCACTAATACATTTCCTGAAATTATTATAGAATGCATTATATCGAGAGAAGTAGCATTTCGAAATTAATTAAATAAATGAAATAATGATTAAGAAGAAAAAAATACTTTTATAATGCAACAAAGTATACGGTCAATTAGCTCTGCAGGTACTGGCTTCGTGTCGTTAGATACATTAAAATAATAACTACACTACCACGTACATAATTATATCAACTTATTTTATATAAAAATTAAGAGAATGTCTATAATTAATTTAATTGAGAGATAATAATACTTTTTCATTTTGTAGAATAGTTCATTCATTAGGATTAAATAAAATCTATTTAAATAAGATATTCGCAACGTGGTATAAAATATCCAATATTTATTCTGCATAAATAAATAAATATAAGTAGAAATAAAAAACAAATGTTATAAAAACATGAATGTTTAAATGTTTCATTAAAAAGTTATAATAAAAACTACTCGAAAGTTTACTTTTACATATAAAATCACGTTTAACAGAATCATACCAATTATCTGTATACATCCTGTATAAAATCATAATATGTATATTATACAAATTTTCCTAGTAAATATTCGTTAATAAAATATAATAATATAATCAAACCTTTTTTTGTTAAGTAATAAATTACGTATGATCATTGTATCTAATTAGCGAGTAATTATTCAAACTAATACATGTATTATATTATAAATTTGCGCGTACTAGATCATATTTAAATGATTATTCTCGTTTTCACTTTTAACGATGTAAATTCAAAATGAAAATTCCACAAATCTACTATCATTTAATATAAATTTTTACCAAACAAAAATGGGGGGATAGTTACATATAATAACAAAACCTGTTGCATTAATATTTTGAAAAGCGTTGATTAAATCATACGAATAATAATAATAATATAAATATAACATAAAATTTCTCTGAAGGAAGGTGAATATAAATTCAGAAAAAAAGAAATAGAATAAAAATGTTCGTAGATCTGTAATAGTTTTTTCATTTTATCTCGCATGTTCGCTGGAATTTGTTTTCTCAATCGAATAAACCAGCCCTCGACGATTCTCTTGGTTTTAAAAGTTTCTTACGATGGTAACGAATCGTGGTAGACGTTTTTGTTAGAAAGGGAGGAAAGAAGGAAGGAAGAAAGGAAGGAACACCAATTCGCATCGAACATTCGACCTGCCTGCCTGCTTGCTTGCCTGCCATTGCAAACTATCCCTTACAGCTTACCGTCCACTCCGGTATTTTCGTGCCCTCGTGTACGATCCTCGTGCTCGGTTCGATCTCACAGCGTCTCGTTCGGTTGCTCCCTTAAGAGTAGGAGACCGTATAAGGGTGTTCGCCACGGGCGCCGAATTTAGTGGAGTAATGAAACTATCAGGTGGGCTGAGTTATATCAGAGCTTTGCCGCAAGCCCGCTCTCCAATAGCCTGTGGCCACTATTTGTCTGCTTGCCGACTGCACCGATTAAGATACTTACGCGATTAAATCCTACCTAGGTACTCGCGCCTGTGTGTGTATAATGCATACGTGTGTGTGCGTGTGAATGCATACGAGACAAGTGATCTGTACGTCGCGGAAACGCGCGTGCCATTCTGTTTGTCTTTCCATATAATTAACAACAATGTATACACAAAGTACTTAATCATTGATAATACAAGATAAGATATAAACTAATTAGATTACTTTACTCGATTGTCAAGATAAGAAGAAGAAGAAAGGAAGAGTTAGCTATAAAGGAAGATAAGATGAGATTGTAAAAGTGAACTGTCAAATTGGCAAAGATGTTTTTCTCCGAGTACCGAGTAGAATAAGAAAAGTAAGATGTGTTATTTATCTATCGATGTAACACAAAAGGGAGAAGAATAGGGACGAATTTCAAACAGAGGAATCGATCCAACCACTGAACCGTATTTTCTCTCGTGCTTTGGTGATCCTGAAGGTCCAAGAAGATATCTTTTTGAAATAGAATAGAAAAGAAAAGAAAAGAAAAGAAAAGCAAGAGAGGAAGGGCAACGTTTCGTAAAAAGGGCTTCGGCTTTCCTCGTTCTTCTACGTTCGTCCATTTTCGGCTGTACCTAGCAAGGACACTTTTGAATAAGGTTACTGAATTTACGGCCTACTTCTCTCGACACTGGATCCTCTTCTTGAAAGTTGGTTCGATCGTTTTCTAGCGCGAAAATCGGCTACCGTCGTCCTCTTCCTATTCGAGAACGTTAATAATATCCATCCTACCGTCCTCTCGATATCCAAAACCGTATCGTTCTCTCTCGTCCTCCGTAACTCCTTACCTTCACGATAAATAGGACTACCCGTGAACCTTTCGCCTTTCGCGTGCTATCGCACGTCCGAGCTACCATCGAAGAAGCCCACCATCCGCTACGTGAACGCTTCGATACGATGGAAAATATCTACTTCGACGTGCCGTAAATCTTTGATACTAGAAACGACCTTCTTATCAGACTCGTAGAAATATCAAGGACGATACGGTACACGAGAACTTGACGTTATATTATTGTATCTACCGATCAATATCTCCCATAACATACATTTCAAATCTCTTATGGATTTTCATTTATAAATCAACACACATAGACACACATACTATTTAGTTTTTATTTTTATTTTAAATAATTTATAAGTATACTCGTTGCATAGGAAGAATACTGAAGATATTTGCAGAATACATTTGAAAAATATTTCTAAGATTTTTGTAATACAATTTTAATCACAATATTGTGGGATGCGAGCACCTCCAAGCCAAACACTTAAGTAGGCGTTCGTGAGGAGATTGGACGGTGGGCCCTGGATAGCTCAATTGGTTAAAGAGCAGTCGCCCGGAAAGCGGAAGATGAAGATCCGGGTTCGAGTCCCCCCGGTCCAGTCTGTCCAACGGCCCAATTTTTTTCACGAATCCTACAATATTTGCAGATTACATTTGAAATATTTCGACGATTTCTGTAATAGGAAAGATTGAAATAATTTCATTTAGAAAAATGTTGATACAATATAAAGGGGTATATATACGTTGGATGAAATCTTGTAAAATATAATAAGTATGGTAAACCGTGATAGTAGGTTTCATGGGATCTACGAGCATCGAATAATCTGTAGAGAAGAGAGCTTGTGTCAAAGGAAGGAACCATAGAAAGGGACACGATCGCAAAGAGATTGCCTCGAGCAAGGGCCACGCTGACTCGCAGCTCGCATAAACTGCTGATAAGCGACTTCGTGCTAACTCCCCTTCCTATATCGCTTCTGTACCAAAGTAAAGAAGTATGTGTTGGCTCTAACCGCGTCTCCGGTGTTCCAAAATGCTATACTAAGTACTGTAACAAGAGAACTTGTGTGTTGAGCGAACGCTTATCGTGCCAAGTTCTCGTTACTCGAGACGAACTCATGCGTATTATCGAACTCGGTTGAAAGATATTATTTTTTTCTTTCCATTCGCGTCACTTAGATCTCAATTTATTTTCTTAGGATCGTTTCACGTATACTTATCTATTCTCGAAATATTTATTCGTATTGGGAAGTGATGATATAATGCTACCGTTGTTGCTTCGTTTTATTTCCACGTGATTTTGATAATATGAATGAATCATTTACAATCATACGCACAGATTTAGAATCATCTTTCGCATCAACCTGTTATATATATTTATGACTAATTGTAAGTGAGATTCAAATTATAATTATTTATATTTTATTTTCACCCTTTGTCATAGATAATTTTATTAATTCAGCTAATTTGTAAGCAATTATTAATAACAGGTTGTTTATATTCATTAGATTTTAGAAAGAGAATATGAAATTTGATAAACCATACAACCTTTATCTCAAAGTTATTGTTACGTTTCGGTGATTAGCATTATGTAGATTGCAATTATTCGAGATGGAATTGTCAATCGTGTAGTAGTTTCTTTCGATTATGCAATGTTAACTACAAGCGGGGACGATTTTGCATTGAAAATTACGTTGATTGTTTGTGGACGTAAAGTAGGGGAAATAGGGGGGGGGAGGTAAACGAAGCCCGCGTTGTAGAAATGTTGGACGATCGAGGGTTTTAGGAAAATGGAATGTCGATCCTGGACCACGCGCATGACTTTCTCGTAATTCGAGAATCGAATCGAACGAATTCTTTAATGAGTAGTCCCTTACAGCTGTTTTAACGAACGAACTCTCCTATAATTTGATCTTCCAAGTAAGAATGATCGAAACTCCAAAAGAGAAAAGCTCTCTTCCCTTTCTGTCTCGTTTGGTCTCATTCTATTTCTATCTCTCTCTCTCTCTCTCTTTCTCTTGTTTCCGGCCGTCGAACTTTTGATGAATATCATTAAAATTTCTAATGAGACTGTTTTAACGAGCGTTCACGGGAAAGCTCGATGGTACGGTGTTCGCGAGAAAAGTCCATGAAAGATCGCGAAAACGTAGGTGTCTCTCTGATGCTGCGACAATTTAAAGAGTTTTTCGAGAAAATCTATTGTCACCGGCAAACGTTTTTTTCCTCCCGGGAAAACGTTTCCTTTGATTTTTCTCTTGACGGACGACGACGACGACGTTCCAAAGTTTTTCATTTCAACTTACAATCGTTACATTCCATTTCAAGAATCCTTACTTACGATTTAGTTCGCGCTTTGAGAAATACCGTTAAAGCGTATCGGGAAGAAAAAAAAAAGGCACGTCTGCATTTGATCTTTTATCTTTTATCTTATTCGCAATGTTACCTTTCAAACGCATCGGGTTATCAATATATTAAATGTTTCTAATAGTTCTTTATGCGATCGATATAAAAAAAAAATATACTCAATTATTCAATTATCTTCGAATTGATTCGAAATGATCGATGAAATTAATCAAATGATGTCCCCCCAATTGCACGACATACAAATCAAATAATATTTAATTTAATTATTATTAAATTTATAATATAAAAAATTATTATATATAAAATAATGATTATTAATAATTAATATTTAAAATAAACAAATCAATAATATTTCTTCTATCTTCTTCTTCTAAAATAAATTTGGTTAAGAAACAAAAAGATTACTCTTACCATTTGACGCTGCGAAAAAGGACAAAAATAATATAGAAATAAAAAAAAAGAAAAAAAAGAAAGTAAAACTTAGAAGGAAATGAAAAAGGAAGGGAAAAAGGAAAGTACGCGATTCGGAGTCGAGAATTTTAGCGTCGCGTACAATCAAAGCTTTTAGACGTCGCTTACTTCTTTCACGGGCCAATGATTCCTTTCATATCGGATGACCCTCACGGTGGCAAGCAGAAAGATAGGTTGGGTCGAGCGAATCGACGAACGAAACGTCTCGAACGAGCGTGTCCGCAATTTATATGCAGAATATACCCTCTGTCGGGACTCGTGTTATTTTCCAGCGGAGCGCGTTCGAATAGAAAGGATTTATTCGAGCATAAACGCGAGATTCCTCGTATGAGTCACGTTAATCGCGTGCACTCGTATTAATCATAAGGTCTCTAAAGAGGCATAGATATTGGCTTTTATCTCCTATCTCTCTCTCTCTTTCTCTCTTCTGTCCCTGTTTTCGTGTCTTTATGAACCCCTTTTATCTCTATACAGGTTTATTAATGTTTATTGTTTTAGCATTTGCTTGAAAGAGTACCGTGTGACGCGCGTAGGAGTAACGTGGGATTGGTTAACCCCTAATGACTCTAACTTAGCTGCCGGCGTTGGAGCTGTCCAGAAGTTCCTACGTGCTTGGCATAAGCGATTAACGAGATCGTTTATTACTGCGGGAACGGAATTTAAACGCGTTGTTATTAATTGTCTTAATGGCTAAACGTTGGTAATAATCTAGGAATAAGGAACGATTAAAAGGAATCGTAATTGACGTTTGACTCGAGGAGAGAAATAAGAGAGCGAATAAACGAAATAAGAATATCAAAGAGTTCAATGAATGAGAATAAAAAAGTATAATAACGCGGAGAGAAGGTATATGGTTGATGAGAAAAATCGATCTGAGTCAGAAGAAAAAGAAGAACAAGAAGAGACCTTTTATTCGTGGAAAGTACTTTGAAGACCTTGAAAGATGATGATCAAAACTTTTGGAAAGTGCGACAATTCCATTCAGTGTCGATCGAAGAAGTCATAAAGCAAAAAAGAAGAACAGATAAAATGGCTTTTCTGCTATGATATTGTTGGATTTTTGTAAAAGAAAAGTTTTCCATTCGAATTGCTAACTGTTAACACGAAAATCGAAGGATGGGAGGAGGGATAAGAGTAGTCGTCGGGGTTTGGCTATTCGTTCGTTCCTACGCTCGAAAGCCCAAGAATGTCCTCTCATAAACTCAGCAATGACACGAGAAACTCCGCAACGATATCGCGAGTTTCGAGTGTTTTGATCACGACAATGCCAACGGAAGTTTCTTCGCTAGTGCTTTTCCGACATGTCGAGGCGAAATGCGCAGACTTTTCTCCCAGTAAATTCCTCCGAGCCGACCGTTTCATCACGGGCCACTAACCGTGGCCCAGCACACCAAAACCACGCTGTAATCCTTGTCGTACCATACCATACGACAACCCCCCCCCAGCCCCAGTCCCAACCCCCCATACCTTATACTCTACTATTTTAATAAACTTTACAAATGACAAACGACGAGAATCTCGAACTTTTTCGCAACGCACGCGACCCGGTGTGTCCTTGTGTTTCCTCCTTTTACGATGCTAACGTGCAAACGTTGCTTTCTCCTTTCCCGTATCGAAAACTACAGCTTTGCCCAAAGATAGAAAAAGAAAGAATGGGAATACAGACAGTAGCGGTGGTTGGTCCAGTTTCGTTCGGGTAATAAAAGAAGCTTTGTCGAGAAAATACGAGTTGGTATTTTTACGATCGTTCCCTTTTCCTTATCATCTCTACTATAAATTAGAAAATTCGCTTGGTAACATCGGATTATTTCAAAATATACTTAAATAAATATCCAATGTATCCGAGAAAAATTGTCTTTAAGAACGAATGTTACATTTGTTTTATTTTTCTTAACCTTTGCCAGGTTATACCATCCCGCTCGTTGTTCAAATGCATCCCGTGTATAAGAAATAAGATAGACTTTGAAAAAAAAAAAAAAAGAATAAGAAAGAGAAAAAGAAGAGAAAGATACATAGTTGTACACGTACACGTATATACAAGTTTAACTCGACGAGCGAACATCAACGCAGACTCGAGCCATCCAATATTCATCGCCTTGACATCTTGTCCGGGGGGTGGTTATACGCGTTGCCCTGAGGACAATCGACTCGTTCCGTCTCTGACGCAAGCGACAGAACCTCTCGGGGAATCATTTCCGAGACTACGTTTCTCGCTTCCAGTGTGCGAACACTCGCGAAACGCGACGCTGCTGTTGCTGCTGCTGCTTTGGAGAAGAAGAAGAACAAGATATCTTCCTGCGGCGGCACGTAAAACGGAATAAACTACACTCCTACACGCTCTTTTCTATCTTTTCCCTCTCGCGGTATTCCCCAAGAAACTTATTATCGCACCGTGTGTGTCTCCTCCTCTTCTCCTCCTCCTCATCCTCCTCCTCGTCATCCTGGCACGCGGACATGATTCCAAACGATTTTCTTCTCTTATGTTAAACGGGGGAAAACCAAAGATAACACGTGCGAGCTAGACTATATTTTTATGATGTGCTTCTTTTTATCTGAAATAATCTCAATAATCTCAATAATCTCATAAAATTGTTGATACTGTCTAATCGTAATTCGGATTTTTGGGAAATAATTTATTTATATTACATTATGTTTTATATAATAATCGCGAGTGGGTTGAATTTTGTTTTGAATTTAATATTGTAAGATTCGTGAAAAAATTTGGACTGGACCGGGATTCGAACCCGGACTTCCCCCGCTTTCCGGGCGACTGTTTATGCTTTTAACCATTGAGCTATCCACGGCCCACCGTCCAATCTCCTCACGAATGCCTATTTAAGTTTTGACTCGGAGGCGCTCGCATCCCACAATATAGAAATGAATTTATTTTTGTTTTTTCTGTTCTTTTCTGTCGAGTTTCGAAACTTTTTAACTCACCCACGTGTAGGATTTGACAATAAAATTGACACATAGTAGAGGAAACTTTATAATAAGGGTTGATAGAATTTTTAGGACAAATATTTGAATATGGTATTAGTTAATTGATTAATTCAATAGTCTAAGACAATGGTAGAAATTTTGTTAAACACGAAAAGCAAACGGATCGTGAAATATCTCGTGTTTCATATTACGTATTAAATATGAAAAATTTCCTTTTTTCCTAGTGTACTTAATATTTTTAACTGTTTATTTAAATCGTTTAAAGGCTGCATAGAGAAATCTACATATAGATTTGAATGACTAATGGAATTGATTACATACAGATTTAAATGAGTAATGAAATCTATATGCAGATTTCTATATGTAGATTTAAATGACTTAAATAAACAGTTAAAATCCTGTATGTAGATTTCTCTATATGTAGATTTAAATGGTACGAATAAACAGTTTTGACGATTATAAATAGATACATCTCGATGTAATAAAAGAATAATTATATATTTAAATAAATATACACATAAAAAATATATTTTTTTTTAACTTTTATTTGGAAAAAAAAATATTTTGCTTGCAATGCGTAAACAAAATCAAACTATACGTACTTAATAACTAACTCAAATAAATACAAGTAAAATATCCGATTTTTTCATGCATTACAATAGGTCATCCTTTATTTTTACTATTATTTCAATGTTTTTTAATATCAGAATCAGTTTAAAATACTTTTGTTTATAAAAATGATGTATTTATATCTATTTATACGTCGAATATCAAACAATTTCAATCTTGTTATATTAAAAATGTATTTATGATAATGAGCATTAAAAATACAATTAGTGCAAATTATTGAAGAAAATTTATTTAAACTATACGAAAAAATACGTCAATCGAATTTTATATTACGCGTTCTGCAGATGTTGAATATAAATGCAAGCTTCAAAAATTAATTACAATTATCGATGAAATCATAAAAATATTTCATTATTATTAATATTTAATATCCTATTAAGTCGAAGTGAAATTTCCTTATAATAAATAAGGAAAAAAAAATAAAATATTAAAATAAAATAGATCAATAAATCAAACAGATCGAAAGGAAAAGGGAAGAAGATCGTGGAGATGGATCAATTGATCAAAAAAAAAAAACGTTTCTCGAGGTAGTGTTCCCTCGACGCGAAAAAGGTACGTTTCGTTCGTGCATTTTCTCAGAACGACACGGCACGGCACGTCGCGTTGTCTCATTTCGAAGTATTTCGAAGTATTTCTCCGTTCACGTAGCTGCGTGTTCGCGAATAAACAAAACGGTGATAATCCCAGGAAATCGTTCGCGCGTAAATTCTCTCGCTTCGCCGGTGAACCCGTTTGTTCGTCTCGCAATCGGAGCCGCAAACGAGATCCCAAGGGTCCCGGAAACCGAGCGAGCGAGCGAGGGCCGTTTCAACCCTCGAATCTTTTCCAAAATGAGAAATTCGTGCGGACGCGAATTATTCTTCGTGCGAGGAGTTTCCAAAAGAAAAGAAAAGAAAAGAAAACGAAATCTAACGACGAAAAAAAACTGAATTAAATACCAAAAAAACTGGTGTGTGTATTTATGTACGCACGTAAGAAGTTATACTTCTTTGCCGTACCAAAACGAACATAACCTCAATAACCTCAAAAATAACTTCAAAAAAAAACTTCAAAGAAAAAAAATAACTTAAAAAAATTGTTGATTATCGAAATTTTTAAGGATAATAGTCACGATATCCTTGAAATAATCAATTTTCATTCGCAAAACGAAACAATAAGCCTATAATAAAAACTGGTTTGTGTACTTATGTACGCACGTAAGAAGTTATACTTCTTTGGCGTACCGAAACGAATATAACCTCAAAAATAACTTCAACAAAATATTGGATTGGAAGTATGAGAACATAAGCAACTAATTATTATTATTTATTTATTTAACAAAAGAAAGAAAGGAAACATATTTTCAATCGGTCTACACTAAATATAAGAGAGATATATCGAAATATTTTATGCGTCAACTGTCATGGCGCGGTGATAGAACTACTTCCCGCTCGATCATTTTAAGTCAAGCAGCGATGAGTACGATTGGTACTTGGATGGGTGACCCGTTTGAGAAAAAAAGGGGGGAAGAAGAAGAAAAGACAACTTCATGCTGTAACTTTGAAATCACTTTGCCGCGCTTCGTAAAAATACCGACAAACTTCATGGTGTCGTTTTTCCAGACGCTCGGAACAAAATCACTCCCCATTACATTTTCCAAAAGAAGTATAACTTCAAAAAAATGGGAAATAAAAATGCGTAAGAGAAAAAAAGATTTTGCTTTTCCTTCTTCTTCTTCTTTTTTTTCTGTTCTCGTTGTTGTTGTTGTTGGTTTATACCGAATTGATTTATACGAGTGAGAATTAGAATGGGCATAAAACCGAATCTCGCGCGATGTTTGCTTCGGGTGCAGGTGAGAAAATTCGTGCCGCGCGAGTAATTAGTCGCGGTAGGAGGCGAGAGTTGCCAGCGAAACGGCGTTAATTGCGAGGCATTCAAGAGATCCCTTAATGAAATTTCCTATGATTAACTCTCGGTGCATTTTACACGGTTTCGCGAATCGTCCGTGTTGAGTGGGAGGAGGAGGAGGAGGAGAAAGAGGAAAAGGAGAACGAGAAGGAGGAGGGGAGAAAACGGTGACGAAACGACTCAGTTGAAAGCAGAGGAGGAGGGAGAGTGGTTAGGTTAGAGCGTATGCGTTTGTGTATGCGTTTGTGTATGCGTTTGTGTATGCGTTTGTGTATGCGCATGGGAGGCTGAGAAAACGGGTTTGGGAAAGGGCTTGTGAATTCGTAGGATGCTGCGGCCTCATAGAAATTGTGTTACGGAACGCGCATACAGCCGAAAACTTTGAAACTTTGTAAAGAAAGGGCGAGGGGGAGGGGGAGGGAGGGAGTGACGAGAAGAGGGGAACAAGTAGGGGAAGAGAAACGGAAGCTACGTTCGAACAAATCTACGTTTCGACCTGCTTTTCAGACACACAACGCAAACAACCCACGAGTGTCTTCCATGCGATCTACCCTCTCCCCACTCCCACTCTCACTCTCAACTCCCTCCCCTCCGCGTTTTAAATCCTCCCCTTTTCGAGGCCGCACATATAACCGGGTAGAAATTATTTTGCGACTGTTCTTTCTTTCGCGAAAGAGAGTATTACCATTAGGAACACGCGAACGTAATTATAATTCAACGTCGTGCACCCTCTCTATTCCTCTCTCCCTCTTTCATACATTTTTTTGTTCTTCCCCTCTCGCGAAAATCTTCGCGCACGAAATTCGCATTTAGCTGATTCAGCAGCTTCAGGAGAGAGAAAGATTATTCAACTGCTGGGGTGCTAGTGTGTTGGTGTTGTAAAAATAAAATTAAAATACAAATAGAAAAATAGTGTGTGTTATAACGAAGAAATAAAATTGAAATCTCTCCCTCATGACACGCGTGTAAGTTAAATTTAAACGACGAGACGATGTCGTATGTTTTATATTTTAAATTTTTCTTGTTTTTTTTTTTATTCATCCACCCTCTTTCTCTTTCTTTCTCCTCGTTGATGGGGAGAAAAAATTTGTTTTAATAAAAAAAAACGAAGAAAATAAAAAGAATCTTAGAAAAGGATTTCGTTCGAGTTCCATAACCGTATAAAGTTCGTCGTCCTCTTTTTTACTCGTTGGTTTGGCAAAGTAAGAAAGAAAAGGAATCATAAGAAGGTTTGGAAAGAAGACGTCTCACTCTTACAAGGAGACTGTTATCGGTACTTCAGAATTCATTACGCTTTAAAAGCTCTCTCAGTTTCTTCCTGCTCACCACACTCGCATTTTCCAACCCTCTCATATCGAGTTCCTCGCGAACTCACCGTACTTCTCGCGTAATTGGTAAAACCACGTGCGAGTAAAACTTGATCCATAAATTTTCCTAGAAATGGAAATAACGTCACGTCCGATTTCCCTCCCTTCCCCCCACCCATTGCTGCTCCCCCACCTTAATTTCTATCTTTCTCTCGATTTCTATCTCACTTCCACGAATATTAACCCTCCCCATCCCTCCCTCTTTTCGTCTTTAAGTATGGTCAACTTGATTCTATCTCCCTCCTTTCCTTTGGAAACAGTTCATTCGATGTTGGATAAGAAAAGGAAGGAAAAAATCGGTTGGCCGATCACGTAGAATACCAGGACCAATCTGTTTTATGTGTTCGTCATGCTACACGTTTTATGCTTTATTCTTTTTTGAACAAGTTCCTTAACGTTTCTTTTTATATTTGATTACTTTATAATACTTATGCACGATCATCTGAATTATCTCCGATCGTATCATATTTGTAGGATTCGTAAAAAAATTGGGCCGTTGGACAGACTGGACCGGGGGGACTCGAACCCGGATCTTCCGCTTTCCGGGCGACTGCTCTTTAACCAATTGAGCTATCCAGGGCCCACCGTCCAATCTCCTCACGAACGCCTACTTAAGTGTTTGGCTTGGAAATGCTCGCATCCCACATTCTACCCCCCCGCAACTATATTCGACCCCGAATGTTCGTCATTTCGACATCTTATAAATTTTTTCAACGAACCGACAAACCAAGAACTGTGTCCAACCTCGATCTTTAATACAGACTTAACCAACGCTGTATAACTTACACGAGGGTGCTACACACTATTTCGCGCGACACGAAAATTGTCAAAATATTCCCAACCTCGATCTTTAATACAGGCTAAACCAATGCTGTATAACTTACACGAGGATGGAAAACCTCTTCCCTGAACGCATTGCTGTCTAAAGACCGTCTTGCCTAGTTCCCCAGCCAATCGTTCACGTCGCCACTATACGTAAGACGTCGGCCTAACCTCTCTTTGATAGATGTTCAATTAATTATTTTTCCCTAATTATTGCCCGGTCGTAGAAGTGTGACACGAAGCAAACCTCCATCCCGGCTGGCCCCCAAAATGTAGGATTCGTGAAAAAAATTGGGCCGTTGGACAGACTGGACCGGGGGGACTCGAACCCGGATCTTCCGCTTTCCGGGCGACTGCTCTTTAACCAATTGAGCTATCCAGAGCCGACCGTCCAATCTCCCCACGAACGCCTACTTAAGTGTTTGGCTTGGAGGTGCTCGCATCCCACATATTTTTCCCATATTTATTTCTATTATCCGTAAAAATGATTTTCTACTCATGGCATAGAAAAAAAAATTGAAAAAATTGAATTCAATACCAAAAATACTCTTTACTTTGACTTCGTTAAACATTGTTAAACGTCTAAAGAAATCCAGGAATCTTTGCCAGAGACTTTATTGTATATTAAAGTATTTAATATCGATTAGAAGAAATTCAATTGGTAAATATTGTATAATCGAGAAAAAAACATATATCTGGCCGGAAAAAAAAGAAAAGAAAGAAAAAAATAGAGGAGTACGAAGGGAGTTTTGAATGGTATTTTGAAAAACGTTTGCCTCGGTGAGCATAAAAGGTTGGAGTAGGTAAAAATCCAATATTCGTAGTAGTGTTAGGGGTAGAAATGCGTAGGTATGGCTTATCGGTAGCGTAGGACTTCGCTAACGCTACGCCAAGTTTCTAGGCATATGCTCGGACAACCGTTGCAAACATCCGAATAGTCCATTCCGGCTCTATCCAATATTGACACGCTGGGGTAAAACAACGGAAATATGTTGCACTGGCCCGCGAGGTCGAGGAGAAGCGTAAATATCGACTAAATTAGCATTAATCTGTTGGCGTTCGAATTGCCGTTGCTCGACAGGCACATCGCCCGTTATAAAGCCCGTTTCGAAAATCGCGAATTGCTATCCCTACCACCCACCCACCCACCCTCTCTTTCTCTTTCTCTCACTCTGTGTCCCTTTACTCTTTATTCTTTCTCTTGTGCATGTATTTGTCGTTCTCTCGACGCAAGAGTTTTTGAAAGCCCGCCAGTCCGATCCCCGAAACAAGCCTATCGCCACTTCCAACAATTCTACGTTAAAACTTGCCAATCCATGAGATCGTTTACTCGTTGTACCAGCCAATGCAAATAATCCATGCCATGAGAGAATTTAAATTTACTGATTCCCCGAAATCCAGAGCTCTTATCTTCCCTGTAACCCCTTTTTCCAGTTTTTCTTACGATACATTGATCGTTTATCTGATCTTATTGTTAATACATTTACATAATTTCTTCAAAAATTAACGATTGTATTTATATTTTTGGATACCTACATGTTTCTTTTTAAATATTTTATTACAAGATTTTCATTGTTTTTCTTTTTCTGATTTTTGGTATATGAACAATATTTATAGTTTGTTAAAAAAATAAATAACTGCCGTGTACTTGTATAATTTATCACACACACATATTAAAACGTTACGTAAGTTTTATTAAATTAGTACACTTCACGAATTGTAGCCGATATTAAACGTGCCAATTATGATGAAATGTTTTAAAGCGATATTTTACATAATTGGAGTATATTGGACATTTAAATAGAGATTTCAATCCTATTCAATGGTTTATAAATGTTTTATTACCGAGATTGAAATAGACGTAAAATTATTATAAACGAGAACATGTGTATTCTAATTGTACAATGAATACGCCGAAAATGAATTAAGTATTATATTAATAATATTCGCGTAACTAATGTTATATTCCCTGTAATCATCAAATATAATCTTTGATAATAAAATTACGCTAAATTTCTCTCTCTCTCTCTCTCTCTCGTTAATAAATTTTTTCAATCGTATTTTTCAGTACGACTTTTCAATTGTTTAACATAGCGTAACTTTTTAAAATTCATATTTCGACGATAATATAAATAATAATCTTCGTTTAAAATAATAGAATTTAACCAATGGCATTATAAAAAATATATTAACCGTGACCGAAGGTCCAGAAATAAATTGGAATATTTTGTAAATGAATGAAATATTAAACAGTTAACGCGAAACACGAGTTGCGCGTGCATCGCGTGCATTTAAAATTGATGCGTTTCGTTTCGAAGACGGATGCACCATCTAGCGTAGCGTCGTTGAAATAAATCGTAGTTTTATTCAAAGGGTAGAAAATTGTCTTTACCGGCAAACAACGCGGCGGCGCCTTATTATGAAAAAATAAAAAACGAAACATCTAAAATTACTTTTTAAAAGATACGTTATCTATACTATGCTAAATTTTTCTATCATTTTAATAGAATATTTTTCTTATTAAATTTCTATTATTCCTAGATATTATCGAAGAAAAATTCTTCCGAGAATGAATCGCGTGTTAACGTTGGAACAAAGAAGTATCATCCCGTATAATATTAAAAATGAAGCTAATTAAAAAGCGAATAAGTTGGCTCTTAGATGAAATGAATTTTCGAGATAAGACACACTTACGAAATTAATATAGATGAAGGTGATCGAGAATGTAAACGCAGTGTAAGCTTTTCGAATGGAAGCTCTTCTCGAGCGGAGGAGTGCTTCGTTTCTTGAAACGACAACGTAACCTTCTTCCGAAATTGAGCTTCGGGGTCTGTTTTCTCAAGGGCTTAAGCAATCTGGGTCATTCGGAATTGCTGACCTGTGTCCGAACAATTGCATTCAGCTTAAATCGGAATGGTGGCAGCGTGCAATCGAATTGATGTCGAATGGAACTGTTTGGTGCCTATGATTGGACTGAATACAAAAAACAAATAAAAGAGAAGAAGAAAAAAAGGGGTGACAACAAGAAAAAATCACAGTATCATCGTATTGTCGGTTAATTAACACGCACCTACCCCCTTCCTCCACCCCGTCAAATTTTCGATAGAAATTAAAAACTGTATAAAAGCAAAGAACACTTGCAATTATATCGTAAAAAAATATAGTCTTTCAAATCTAATCGCGAGATTTCTATCAGATATTTATATAAAAATAAATACTTCTTTGCCGTACCAAAACGAACATAACCTCAATAACCTCAAAAATAACTTTAAAAAATAACTTAACAAAGAAGAAAAATTTATTATTATTATTATTATTATTATTATTAAAAAAAAAGGAAAGAAACATATTTTCAATCGATCGATATATTATATATATTAGAAAGAATAATAAAATATCATAATATATGCCATGGTACGGTGATAGTATTAGTTCCCGCTTCGATCATTTAAGTAAAGTGGCGCTGAGTACGATTAGTACTTGGATGGGTGACCCGCTTGAGAAAAAAAGGGGGGAAGAAGAAAAGAAGACAACTTCACGCCGTATACTTGAAATCGACAAACTTCATGGTGTTGTTTTTCCAGACGCTAGGAACAAAATCACTCCCCATTACATTTTCCCAAACGCGCCAAAAGAAGGTATAACTTCAAAAAGAAAATAAAGAAAAACAAATTCGTTAGTAAAATCATTCGACGTTGCACTTAATGTAACAGAGAAATTTGAGACTGCGTTGCGTAGTGGAATAATATAACAAGATAAACGTACGCTTTGTCATAGCGAAATCTCATGAGATTCTTCTAACGGGAGATGAGAACCAACTTGCAATTAGATCAGACCAAAATGGCATTCACCGGGTTCTCCGACCCTCTGATTTTCTCTTGCTATATCTCTCTCTCTCTCCTTCTATCTTTTTCATTCTCTCTCTCTCTATCTATCTATCTATCTCTTTCTCTTAACTTCCATTTAACACATATGTACGTACGCCTCCATACGTACGTTCTCTCACGCTTGAATTATGACAGAGAGTTATATAAAGGCAAACTTTCGTTTGCTTGGTAACACGATCAAAGGCATTTGATATTCAAGCTGAATTAATCACGAAAATGAAGCACCTAGAAACCATAGATTTTACATTATCGTAAAGGAGAATGATATTTCTTCCCCCTTTATAGGATATTCTAACGCAAAAGAGATATAATGCTATATGATTGCTCATTCCCTCTCATTCACTCACTCTCTCTCTCTCTCTTTATTTTCATAAGATAATTTATTATCATTCCCTATTCCATTGGTCGGGGAATGGTAATTCAATTAAAACGATTTTTAGATCATTCGGATTCATACGAAAAGATTTACGATATGCATTTACTATATTTCGTATAAAATTATCCACGGATTACTATCATCAAGCCATTTCAATTATACCATGATCGGTCATCGGAAAATTCGCTGGTTGCAAATCAAAAACTCAATCGAATCGTTCGTATTACTTTGTAATTCGTACAATTTATCCCATCGAATGAAAAACGAACGACATATTATAATATATATATATATGCATATGTATGTGTATGTACGTATGCATATACACATACGTATATTGAATTTAAACAAATAATTAACTTGCTGTGCAGGTTTGACAAAAACATTTTAATAGTAAAAATAAATCAATATCGCGTAAATAAATATTCCTACAAACGTATAGACGGTAATGTCGTACGTTTTTCAATGACTCTACCGAATTGGTTTAATCTGATCTAAGGCAATATTTTATGACACGCGTTTTGTTATACAGTTTGTCCGTTTCTCCTCGGTACTATACACACACACACACATATATCCATATATATGCATACACGACACATCATACGCATGCATATACGGAACAAAGCCGAAATTTATATGGAAATTTGCCACCTTCCTTGTATTTCGTGTATTTTATTTTGAGATCTCTATGGTACATATCAAATAAAAAAAAACAACAAGCAAGCAAGCAAACAAACAAACAAACAAATACAAATAAAAGAAAAAAATAAACGAGAAGAGAAGGAATGAAAATAAAATAGAAATAAAAAGGGCGACGAAAAAAAAAAAAGGAAGCCGAAAGCACATCACGGCATATGTCGTCCACTCGTGCCTCCCTCGCTCGAAATTATTTTTATTTTTATTATTATTACCGTTCCTTTTTTTTATTTTTATTTCTCTTTCTTTTTTTCTCTTCTTTTTTTCTTTTTTTGTAATTCGCCACACAATTTGCATTGTAAATTTAACTACGCGGAAAACTTTCTCAACCGGTCTAATTTTTCTAAGAGACTTTAATCGAGTGGTCACGGCTGTCACACTTTCGTTATAGTAATCTAGGTAAACGCGTAGTCATAATGACACAAATCATCTCTTTTTTTTGTTTAAAGAATCTAAGCGATTAATATTTAACCGAAAAATTAATGCAAACTCGTATAATCGTCTAACGATTACAAAGTTAACAATATGTGTGTAATATAATATAATATCTATGTACTTATGTATATAAATATATGTATATGTGTATATGTGTGTGTGTATACGTACAACTACGTGAGTCTAGTCCGAGAAAAGCGGAATCAGTATTTTTCCTCTACGTGCACTTCATCAGATAGAACTACAAAGTAATTAACTCCGCTCGTACGTTCTCTCGACTTCGTTAAAACGTTGCACGTGATACCTTTCCGCACTTCCGTTTCTACAAAATATATCTATAAGAACGATAAAAACAGTTTGGTAAGTCGGTGTTTTAGAAAATAACGAAAGTAGACCAACAATTTGATTAGACGTGTAATTGTAATATAAATTATGTCAATATACAATAACAATAAAGAATGTTTGTTCGAACGAAGAGGATCGGATTGGATTGATTTTAATTGGATTTAAGTTTTAAGGGGAAAGGACACAAAAATTGGTTTCAATTAAAACAAGAAGAAGAAGAAGAAGAAGAAGCAGAAAAAAAATGAAAATGAAACAATTCGAAAGAAATGTGAAATATAATTTGGAGCAATAAACGTCAGGCCGCAAGTAGTAAAGCAGTCTGAATTAAGGCGCTTCAACACGAAATCGCAGAGAAGGACGTAGTGCGTGTAAGCACGGCAGAATACCGCGTGGATGGTGTGTTGCTAGAGGTGCGGGGGAGGGCCACAGCTGCGGAGGCAGTTGCATAGGGTGGAAGATAGGGAGAGAAAGAGAGAGAGAGAGAAGCAAAAGCAGAAGCAGAGCTTCACCCACTCTCTACTTGGTGGTTGGTTGAGTAACGAGCGGTGCATATTTAGCCGTGGCTTCTCTCTGCAGAGACATGCAAATGTACGACGTTGGCTCCTCTCGCTTGGTTTCCTCTACATTGCGTAAAATATACTCTGCTTTGTGCTTAATCAAGATTTTCCGAGCTATAATAGCCTTCGCCCTTTTCTATCTTTTTCCTACCTTTTCGACAAGCTCGCCCTTTAACTCCAGAAAAGCTTTCGAAGATGTTGAAAATTTACCGCAAAAATTATCTTATATATCTTTTGACTTCTTACTTTTTCTTTTCTTTCACCAGCTATCTTTAATATTTAATGAATAAATGGCGTTAGACTTTAACGTCGCGTTATATACAGTCGTGCATTCATCCTATAACGCGTTACTTTGTTGCTTGAAAACGAAGAACATACTTAAGTACTGTTGTAAGTCTCATTTATAAAAAATTGGACAATTATTATTAATAATTAAGAAGTAAGTGTGAATACAAAATGAACAAATTTATCCTATTCTGAAAGAAAATAAAATCAAAATTCAATATCAACAATGTTGGATTACTCCCTAGTACCTGTAAAAATAGAAAAGTTATTAAAAAACATTATAAAGTAATTAGTTTCTGTATATTAAATGGATAAAAGGAAACAAGGTAAAGGAGTACAAGAATATGGTATTAATTAGGAAGTTAAAAGAAACTAATTATCATTATAATGTTTATGGTAAGCGGTTTTTGGCTAGATTTTACTTGCAATGGAATGTTTAACGTATAAAATATGTTAAACATTATACTGAAAGTAAAATACCATTGCCCAGGTCTAACCACGAGGAGGTAACCGCTTCTGAAGACCCGGGATGTGCACCCTGAAGATGTCCCCATCCGAATTAAATTGAAACCAAAGAAAATGAAAACTACGAGAACGTTTTTTAATGAGCCCCACTCTTAGGCCCCATCCTAAGAGTTTTATTCGGAAAATCCTTACAATTACTATCGAGAATGAAGAGAAAAATACCAAATAAAAAAATGATTAAAGAGGAGTGAAACATGAATAGAATCAAAAAAAACATGGAACCTATGAACAAATAAAATATATTAAAAATATATTAAAAATAATTATTAAATTTCTGCGATCCTAAGGGAAGAAGAATAAATAGATTAAAATTATATATTTAATTATACATATAATTATTTTATACTACACTTTATTATAACCAAATCTTCTTTTTTGGGCCTCGGCTGGTCCTCTTTTGGGCCTCGGCTGGTCCTCGTGTGCACCTTCTTCTCTCGAACCTGCAACAAAAAAAAACAAAGGGGAATGGAAGAAGGAGAAAAGTGGGCCTGAAAACGAACCTAAAAAAGAAAAATTTATTTTAGATTTGCAAACATGCTATGAATGTTCCATGGTACCTGTAAAACACAAGGAATTGCATTAACAATAATTTTTCTCACACTAGCATAAAACTAGGAATGCATCTGAAAACAATTTAAGTAACATCGATTATTTTAATTGAAAACTAATACATTTTTAGTGTATTTCATACATAACAATATTCAATCTATATAAAATAAAGTAAAATAATAGAAAAAGTATGCAATTATGGGTCCTTCCATGGAACCTACGAACAAAGAAAATTTATTAAAAATAATTATCACACGCGTGCGATGATAAAAAAAAAAGAAGAATAAATAGAATAAAATAATATAAGTAAATAAGTAAAATAATAGAAAAAGTATGCAATTATGGGTCCTTCCATGGAACCTACGAACAAAGAAAATTCATTAAAAATAATTATCACACGCGTGCGATGATAAAAAAAGAAGAATAAATAAATTAAAATTATACATTTTAATTATACATTTAATTATATTAATAATTATCTTATACTATATTTTATTATAACGAAGTACTCGTGTGGTCCTCGATTGGTCCTTGGGTGGTCTTCTTGTGGTCCTCCTCCTATGTAACCGGCAACAATAAAAAAAAAAAAGGGGGTAGGGAAGAAGAGGAAAAGTGGGCCTTTAAAAGTGAAACTTTTTACATCCGAATAAAATTGATATGAAAGAAAATGATCTAACAGAGAACCGTTTTTAAAGAACCTCATTCTTAGGCCCCACCCTATAAGTTACATCCAAAAAATCTTACATTAATTATCGAAAATGAAGAGAAAAGTAGGAATACCAAATAACGAAATTAAGAACGATGAATGCATCTAAATAGAATTGAAGTAAAATTGGTGATTTTACTGAAAAGTAACACCCCATAGTATAATTTTCAATAAATGCACATACGGGGATTAAAAGTTACGAATATTTTATATTTAATAATTTCCAATCCATCTAAATTATAGTATTAATTACAGTATAATTTGCACTGATCCATGGTATCTGTAAAACCATGAAATAAATATTAAAGTAATAAACATATTAAAATACTACCGTTTACCATAATTCAGTCGACTTCTGGTCCCCCTTTAATATAATTTATCCTACCAATAAAATATTAAAAATAGGATCATTTGGAGTGGGTGGAATTTTAGGTAAGGACATGATTCTATCCTTAGGAGTAAGATAGAATCAAGGCTCGCGTGGGCAGGGTCGCATCCCTGAAGCAGACCTTTCTTCGGAAAGAAAGAATCTACCCGCTACCCATTAAAAAAAATACTGGAAACGAACCTGAAAAAGAAAACAGAAAGATTAGTTTAGATTTGCGAAGAACCAATGAATGCATCGAAAGCATATTCCTTTTCTAGATCAAAATCAATACTTACAAATGCATTGGAATTAATCATATCCTGAAACAAAATATAAACGAAAATTAATTAAATATATAATATAATTGAATAAATCTTAATACCTAAAAAATAAAAGAGACATTAAAAAACATTATAAGATAATTAGTTTCTACGAATGAAATGAAGAATGAAAAGTGGGGAAATTGTGTGTAATAGGAAATTAAAAATGATATGATATTGGAGCGGGAATTCGGGAATGGTATTGTACTCTATCATGATTTTAAAGTATTTTCTATCTTTTAAATGAAATATCATTTATAAAATCAAATTTTCTTAATACTCGATTTATTTTAAGGAAAAATTATGTTTGGTCTTTGGTGGGTGGCATGGCAAATCCAACGATGGTCACCTGTAACAAAAAGAAAACTATTTTAATTATTACCATTCTTAATAACCATTATAAATTATTGACGAGCAAAACAAAAAATAAAACAATAAAAATATCAAATGACCAACGAGCTATTCTCAAAAATTCAACCATGCTGTTGAATTTGAAAATAACTCATTAAGTCTGTAGTTGCCCTCTTGAGCCACAATTAAGTGGGGGCCTCTTCGGCTTTTAGCCTCTTCTTTCTTCAAGCCTACTGTCGGACATTCCCTACGTGCGAGCATGAAAAGAATCTTTGACCAAAAACGTCAATCGTTCCAAAAAGTATTCGCATAATTTGGCATATTACAACGATTAATGATATAGAATTAGAATCGTCCCTGATTCTATATAATAAAAAAAACCTAACCGACCCTAACACAACCCTGAAAAAGAAAAATGTGATTAGTAAAACATCCTGAGCTTTTTACATTGAAAATAATTATTACCTTTTGGTCGAGAGATATCTCATCGCCGAAAGGAATATTATTAACATGTAAAGTATCGATTCTATTCTAATACCAAACCGTTATAATATGCCAAATTATGGTCGTACAATTTAGAAACGACTTCAAGACATTTTCACCCAATTACTCTCAACTGCTTATAACACTAATATAAATGAAATACATTTCACATTACAATATATATATGAAATAATTCCATTTATTTTTTTCATCATACATCTTATGCAAATAATTCCGATGTTCGTTAGGGGGTGACTCTATTTATTAATTATTACAAAATGCATTCGCGTTTCCCGTTAGCTATCCTAGCTCGTGGACAATCAACGAACTTAAAAGTTCATCGACTGTGCACATATTACACGAGCACATTTAATCGAATGTCCGAGCAGTTAATTATGCTAATCGATGACCTAATAACACTTCGCACTTTTACTATCGAGTAATATAATCGAATTGAAATAAAAATAATACTAAAAATGCAATGCATTTCTTTGCAATATTTTTATTTAAATTATTCTTTATATTGAATTATATGAAACATTTCAAAGACTAAATCGCGATAGTGCGAAGTGCTAGTTATAATACTTAAAACTAAGTATCAATTCATCAAAGGTTTTGCGGATTTGATTTCGACTCTATCTCGTTCGAGATAGAATCGAAATAGAAATGAATTTCTTAAATGGTTGCAAATCCCTTTGAATCATGATACATAATGCATATTACAGAATTGTCACAAAAAAGATTTACAAGTCAAGCAAGATAGAATAAAAAAGATAGAATTTTGTGACAATTCCGTATAAAACCCGGAGGTGGGGACTCGCACTGAAAAGTGCAAGTATGCCACGTGCCATTCCGGGGTCCTACCTACTTATAATTAAAGTTTCACATTCGCTCAAAAAAATACACATGCATACCCACCCACACACTCCACGGTTCTCACACATACCACCAGGGTGCAAAAGCCTAAACTAGAGAGCATGCCCCGGGGCACCTCCGACACCCTAGTTCAAACGCGTTTTCCAAATTTATGGGAGTACGTACCAATTGCTGTAATCGTCTGTCAAGGCTAGTGATTATTGCATAAATAACTAATGCAAAAATACAAGTATAAACTAGTATATATTGCATACTAGTTATATACGAGTATATCATAGTTTCCACAAATAAATGCGGTAACTCTACTATGCAAAACGATTGTTAAAATAGAAAATTTCGTATCGTACGCGTGACTCTACAAGTTATATTTATTCAATAACTTTAAAAAATAATAAGCGCGGTATTACGTATCGCGAAACGATGTACAATGCACATTCCTAACCGCACACATATGTGCAATGTACAACGTGCAATCACTAGCACAATGACAGACGCCAAATGGGGGGGAAAAACTTAAAACTAAACCCATACTAACCGTTTCTCACCCATACGTGTAACACCTGGGCACACGCATAAATGAGAACGCAGAAAGTATAGGGGGGAGAAACGGGGATTAGTATATTAATTGCTGAAAATCCTAATCTAAGATTTGATTATTATATAAAAATGTTCTCTCATTAATCTAAGCGGGCTATGACTCTACAAGTCATTTATAATGACTTTTAAAAAGATTTTAAGAATTTAAAAAAAATAATAAAAATCTCGGACGACTCTTTCGTTAAATGGCTGTTCTAATGAAAGAACTGGGCTTTGAGCCACCATATAACAGCCAGAGTCTATCCGTCGCGAATGGGTTTGTCTTCTTGCTCATTTTTTGATTATATCGAAAAATAAAATCGCGATTAAATAAACTAAGTACGAAGCAATGCATGTAAGACATTTATTACATGCTTTATTGGACGAAATCGAGTAAATTAATACTCGATTTCACCACTACTAAACGCGAACGAAACACGTAATAAAAAAGAAAAGTGCATTAATTAATTGCACTGTTAATTAAATGAATTTAACCGATGAGACAAGAAGACCTATCCTGAACTAATAATATAACATACAATAAAATATACAATTTTCATGAGCAATTTCAAAAAAGGACTAATCCTTTTTTGAAATCACTCATGTGCTCGTCAATAATTTTTTGGAATAATTACAACCAGTAACTCGTGCCGATTGGGACCTTTCATCCTCGGCATGATTGAGCACCGGAGGGACTTTAAATTTTAACTCACGACCTGCTAAATGTTATATTACATATATGTGGCATTTTAAAATAAAATGACGCATGTATGCAATATGAACAATTAGCATTAGAAGTTCTGCGGTGGCTCCAAAACACTCCTACTTCGTAGCAAATGGTCCAGCTGCATCCCTCGTCCATCAGACCCATGGGAGAATTCCTCGATGCACTTTTCCCGCACTCCCGTGACTCTAATATCGCGGTAAACGAATATAAGAAACTATAAAAAGTTTCTTATCGCGAAACCGAAATTTTTCTTATACGGCGAACAACACTGAATCTACATACGCGATACGATTTGAATTTAATTTACGCCCGGTCACTGACTCTACTTCGCGATTAAAATGTTACTTTAATTATTCGTACAAACACTGATTCTACAATCTAATTCAAAGACTGCATTGCACGCAGTCAATGCAAACACAAAAATTTCACTCCCGATAGGCGGTCACTTCACTGATGCACTTCACTGACTCTACTTCGCGAACAGTCTGTACGACTGTTTTCAAATTAAAAAACTATATTTTATACGAACAAACTCTAATGCAATTAACTGCATTGCTCGCAGTTAATTTAATATATAAATCTCAAAAATAACGCGAACGCGAACGCGAAACGCGACCGAATTTTATTAACGAACGATCGTGCTTCTAATCCGTGATTTTAAATTATATTAAAACGATCAAACACTCCCGTTACATTGCTTCGCGCACGAATTGCAATGATTCTGAAACAAAAATGAAAAAGAACGATTAATATCGTCGTAATCAAAAACTATTGAAAATTTATCATAGAAAATGTTTCATAGAAAAATATACTTACTTCTAATCTTCATTGATGAATGCACGATGGGTCTCCTACCCTTAGGGTGACGATGACCGAATGCACTGACTCTACTTCGCGATAAAAATTTATTTTAATTATTCGAACAAACATGACTTATTTCGCGATCAAAATTTTATTTTAATTATTCGTACGAACATGACTCTACTTCGCGATAAAAATTGTATTTTAATTATTCGTACAAACACTGACTCTAATTCGCGATAAAAATTGTATTTTAATTATTCGAACAAACACTGACTCTAATTCGCGATAAAAATTGTATTTTAATTATTCGTACAAACACTGACTCTACTTCGCGATAAAAATTGTATTTTTTAATTATTCGCACAAACACTGACTCTAATTTTTACAACTGCATCGCGTGCAGTTAAAATATCAAACACTGTAACACTGCTTACCTTCCTGAAAAGAGAGAAAAGAACAAAACGATTAGAATCATTGTTATAGTTTAAAAATTATAAGTAATTATTAAGGAAATATATTTAATAAAAAAATTAATTTACCTTTTATCTTCAGTGATGAATGCCCGATGGGTCTCCTACCCTTAAGATGACGATGCCGTAGACGGTTCCAACGAAAATCAGAAACTTACGTGTTTCTTATCGCGAACACGACACTGATTCTAATTTTTACAACTGCATTGCACGCAGTTCAAACACTAACACAAACACTTAGCCTTCTGGAAAAAGAAAAAGAAAAAATAAAACGATTAGAATCATTGTTATGTTTAAAAATTACAAGTAATTATTAAAGAAATATTTAATAAAAAATTAATTTACCTTTTATCTTCAGTGATGAATGCCCGATGGGTCTCCTACCCTTAGGATGACGATGGCACACGTATAAACCGAATAAAAGAAACTTTCGGAGTTTCTTTACCCGAAAAATTTCCGATTTTTGTTTAACGATGCAAACACTCGAGTACCTCATTGCCTACGCGCTCGATTGCAATGATGTTCTGAAACAGAAAATGAAAAAGACGATTAATATCTTCGTCGTAATCGAAAACTATTGAAAATTTATCATAGAAAATGTTTCATAGAAAAATTATACTTACTTTTAATCTTCAGTGATGAATGCCCGATGGGTCTCCTACCCTTAGGATGACGATGGGTGGACGGTAACGAAAATAAAAAACTATAAAAAGTTTTTTATCGCGAAACGCGAACGCGAACGCGACCGGGACGTGCTTTACCGTCCGCACTGCACGTCAAAAACGTCTGAAAGAATGCACAAGATTAGTGTTCCTAGAAAATAAATCGAGTATTTTAATGTGGGATATAATATGAGGTAGTATTAAAGGGAAAACAATGTAATGAATTGTAATATGATATTAATTAGGAAAATGAAAGAAACTAATTATCATTATAATGTTAATGGTAAGCGGTCTTTAGCTGGATTTTACTTGCAATGGAATGTATAACATATAAAATATGTTAAACATTATACTGAAAGTAAAATACCATTGCCCGGGTCTAACCACGAGGAGGTAACCGCTTCCGAAGACCCAAATTTCAATAAATATTCATTAAATTTGATTTGCCAGTAATACGAATCGATTTTAACACGACAGTAAGTAAAGACAGTCATATAAAAAAATCATAAATTAATAACGTAACAAAATTGTTTTCTATTCGAAATACTTTAATAGGTATGTAATGTTAAAAATAATGTATATGCGTTTAAACTAATCTTAAATATAAGTAGAGTGTATTAGAATATTAAGATAATTGTTAATTAATCGATAGAAATGTATATTGTAATCTAAAAATGGGGATGTATCTTCTTCCGTACCTTCCTCTTCGAAATCTACTGTAAGACTGATACGTTGTCAAATAAAAAAGGTTTTTTTCATTGAATGTTGTTTACATGGCTTTACGAAAGTTTCTTATGTATGTAACGAGAAAATTAATTGTAATAAATATAAATTAAAATTATAACGTTCTCATTTTAATATTCTTTTAATTTATACGTAATTGTTTAAACAAATGTATATTTTTTTAAACGTTTCCGTGCTGTGGTGACTTTGGAGGGAGAAATTTTTATCTAAAAGAATATTAAATTAAAATTGATTAATATTCAAAAGTATGTTAATATGTATGTAATGCTTATACTAGTACATATATGTGTCTAAATAATATGAAATATAAAGAGAGTGCATTAGTGCATTATAATAATTGTTAATTAATCGATAGAAGTGTCTATTGTTGTTAAAAAACTCGTAATATATGTTCGGAGCTCCGTCCTCTTCGAAATTCACCGTTGATCTGAGTAATTAACCTCTGTTAAAGTTTTTTTGGTGAAAGTTGTTTATGTGACTTTCCGAAAATTGCGCATGTGTATAAAAGAAAATCAATAAAATTAATCAATGAAATTTAATATTATAACGCTCTCATTTTAATATTCTTTTATTTTTTGTATAATTGTTTAAACTAATGTACATTTGTTGTTACGTTCTTGAACAGTGATGACTTCGAGGAGGTGGGGTAAAATTTTCATCTAATAAAATATTGGATCGAAATTATTTAATATTCAAAGTATGTTAATAAGTATGTAATGCTTATATACTAGTACATATATGTGTCTAAATAATCTGAAATATAAAGAGAGTGCATTAGTGCATTATAATAATTGTTAATTAATCGATAAAAATGTCTATTGTTGTTAAAAAGCTCGGAGTATATGTTCTGTGATCCCTCCTCCTTGAAATTCACCGTTGATCTGAGTAATTATCCTTTGTTAAAGTTCTTTTGGTGAAAGTTGTTTACAGGACCTTCCGAACGTTGAACACGTGTATAAAAAGAATATAATAAGCCTATTTAATAAAATTTAAGAATAAAACGTTATGATTTTCGTATTTTTATCTATTTTAAATAATTATTTTAATGCTGCTGCGCAGTGATGACTTCGAGCGTAAAAATCTGCTGTAACATAAAGAGAGTGCATTATAGTGCATTATAATAATTGTTAATTAATCGATGCAAGCGTCTATTGTTGCTTAAAAACTCGGAGTATATGTTCTGTGATCCCTCCTCCTCTAAATTCACCGTTGATCTGAGTAATTATCCTCTGTTAAAGTTCTTTTGGTAAAAGTTGTTTACAGGACCTTCCGAACGTTGAACACGTGTATAAAAAGAATAATAAATCTAATTAAGAAAATTTAAGATTAAAACGTTATGATTTTCGTATTTTTATCTATTTTAAGTAATTATTTTAATGCTTCTGCGCAGTGATGACTTCGAGCGTAAAATTCTGCTGTAACATAAAGATAGTGCATTAGTGCATTATAATAATTGTTAATTAATCTATGCAAGCGTCTATTGTTGTTTAAAATATCGGAGTATATGTTTTGTGATCCCTCCTTCTCGAATTTCGTCGTTAGACTGAGTAATTATCCTCTGTTAAAGTTTTTTTGGTGAAAGTTGTTTACAGGACCTTCCGAACGTTGAACACGTGTATAAAAAGAATAATAAATCTAATTAATAAAATTTAAGAATAAAACGTTATGATTTTCGTATTTTTATCTATTTTATGTAATTATTTTAATGCTTCTGCGCAGTGATGACTTCGAGGATAAAATTCTGCTATAACATAAAGAGAGTGCATTAGTGCATTATAATAATTGTTAATTAATCGATGCAAGCGTCTATTGTTGTTTAAAAGATCAGAGTATATGTTTTGTGATCCCTGCTCCTCGAATTTCGTCGTTAGACTGAGTAATTATCCTCTGTTAAAGTTTTTTTGGTGAAAGTTGTTTACAGGACCTTCCGAACGTTTAACACGTGTATAAAAAGAATAATAAACCTATTTAATAAAATTTAAGAATAAAACGTTATGATTTTCGTATTTTTATCTATTTTATGTAATTATTTTAATGCTTCTGCGCAGTGATGACTTCGAGCGTAAAATTCTGCTGTAACATAAAGAGAGTGCATTAGTGCATTATAATAATTGTTAATTAATCGATGCAAGCGTCTATTGTTGTTTAAAATATCGGAGTATATGTTTTGTGATCCCTCCTCCTCGAATCTCGTCGTTAGACTGAGTAATTGTCCTCTGTTAAAGTTCTTTTGGTGAAAGTTGTTTACAGGACCTTACGAACGTTGAACACGTGTATAAAAAGAATAATAAATCTAATTAAGAAAATTTAAGAATAAAACGTTATGATTTTCGTATTTTTATCTATTTTATGTAATTATTTTAATGCTTCTGCGCAGTGATGACTTCGAGCGTAAAATTCTGCTGTAACATAAAGAGAGTGCATTAGTGCATTATAATAATTGTTAATTAATCGATGCAAGTGTCTATTGTTGTTAAAAAACTCGAAGTATATGTTCTATGTACCTTCTCCTTCGAAATCCACCGTTGAAATGAGACGTTGTCCTCTATGAAAGTACTTTTATTAAATGTTGTTTATAAGACCTTCCAAACGTTGCACATGTATATAAAGGGTGTCATACATCTAATACATAATCTTTAAGATTGTAACGTTCTTATTTTAGTATTCTTTTAATTTTTGTGTAATTGTTTAAACTAATGTACATTTGTTTTAACGTTCCTGTACAGTGGTGACTTCAGGTAATAAAATTTGTATCCAGAAAAATATCACATTAAAATTATTTTATATTCAAAGTATGTTAATAAGTATGTAATGTTTAAACCAGTACATATGTATTTAAACAATCTGAAATATAAAGAGATTGCATTAGAATATTAAAATAATTGTTAAATAATCGATAGGAATGTCTATTGTTGTCTAAAAGAACGGAATGTATGATCTATGTACCTTCCCCTTCGAAATCCACCGTTGAAATGAGACGTTGTCCTCTATGAAAGTACTTTTATTAAATGTTGTTTATAAGACCTTCCGAACGTTACGCATGTATATAAAGGGTGTCATACATCTAATACATAATCTTTAAGATTGTAACGTTCTTATTTTAGTATTCTTTTAATTTTTACGTAATTGTTTAAACTAATGTACATTTGTTTTAACGTTCCTGTACAGTGGTGACTTCAGGTAATAAAATTTGTATCCAGAAAAATATCACATTAAAATTATTTTATATTCAAAGTATGTTAATAAGTATGTAATGTTTAAATCAGTACATATGTGTTTAGACAATCTGAAATATAAAGAGATTGCATTATAATATTAAAATAATTGTTAAATAATCGATAGAAATGTCTATTGTTGTCTAAAAGAACGGAATGTATGATCTATGTACCGTCCCCTTCGAAAAACACCGTTGAAATGAGACGTTGTCCTCTATGAAAGTACTTTTATTAAATGTTGTTTATAAGACCTTCCAAACGTTACGCATGCATATAAAGGGTGTCATACATCTAATACATAATTATTAAGATTGTAACGTTCTCATTTTAGTATTCTTTTAATTTTTATGTAATTATTTTAATGCTCCTGCGCAGTGATGACTTCGAGGCTAAAATTCTGCTGTAACATAAAGGGAGTGCATTAGTGCATTATAATAATTGTTAATTAATCGATAGGAATGTCTATTGTTGTCTAAAAGAACGGAATGTATGATCTATGTACCTTCTTCTTCGAAATCCACCGTTGAAATGAGACGTTGTCCTCTATGAAAGTACTTTTATTAAATGTTGTTTATAAGACCTTCCAAACGTTGCACATGTGTATAAAGGGTGTCATACATCTAATACATAATCTTTAAGATTGTAACGTTCTCATTTTAGTATTCTTTTAATTTTTGTGTAATTGTTTAAACTAATGTACATTTGTTTTAACGTTCCTGTACAGTGGTGACTTCAGGTAATAAAATTTGTATCCAGAAAAATATCACATTAAAAATTATTTTATATTCAAAGTATGTTAATAAGTATGCAATGTTTAAACCAGTACATATGTGTTTAAACAATCTGAAATATAAAGAGATTGCATTAGAATATTAAAATAATTGTTAAATAATCGATAGGAATGTCTATTGTTGTCTAAAAGAACGGAATGTATGATCTATGTACCTTCTCCTTCGAAATCCACCGTTGAAATGAGACGTTGTCCTCTATGAAAGTACTTTTATTAAATGTTGTTTATAAGACCTTCCAAACGTTACGCATGTATATAAAGGGTGTCATACATCTAATACATAATCTTTAAAATTGTAACGTTCTTATTTTAGTATTCTTTTAATTTTATATAATTGTTTAAACTAATGTACATTTGTTTTAACGTTCCTGTACAGTGGTGACTTCAGGTAATAAAATTTGTATCCAGAAAAATATCACATTAAAATTATTTTATATTCAAAGTATGTTAATAAGTGTGTAATGTTTAAACCAGTACATATGTGTTTAAACAATCTGAAATATAAAGAGATTGCATTAGAATATTAAAATAATTGTTAATTAATCGATAGAAATATCTATTGTTGTTTAAAAACACCATATATATGATCGGTGTACCGTCCTCCTCGAGATTCCCCTTCAGACTGGCACGTTGTCCTCTATGAAAGTACTTTTATTAAATGTTGTTTATATGATTTTCCGAACGTTGCGCATGTATATAAAGGGTGTCATACACGTAATACATAATTATTAAGATTGTAACGTTCTCATTTTAGTATTCTTTTAATTTTTATGTAATTATTTTAATGCTTCTGCGCAGTGATGACTTCGATGCTAAAATTCTGCTGTAACATAAAGAGAATAATAAAAAATTGATCATTTGATGATAAAAAGCCCAAGTTATTTAGACGAGAAATTTAAATCGCTCTACAGCCAAGGTTAAAATGAAAAAATTAACTTGAAACTTATGAGATATTTGTTGTATTTATTTCAAACCATAGGAGTATCTGAAAGTGTAAAAATTCCAAAATACCAAAAAGTGGACAACCCTAGTTTATATATATATGTGTTTATGCGTGTATATGTATGTTTGTACGGGGGTAAACGTAGTAACGAACGCGAGGCGTCGGAAGGAATGAAGAATTGCCTGATACGTACCATATTTTATTTTCTGCCTTGAAAAATGGACCAGTAGTAGAAAGGTACAGAGCGATATCCAATGCTTCATCGTGCGTTCTTCGTCGTACACTATGCATGCAAGTTTTCCATACCGATACGGATTCGATCGACCTATCGAAGTAAATTTATATTCCGACATTATCTGCCTAAAGGGAGGGTTGGGGGTGGTCAAACGATAAAAGCACAAAGAGTAACAGAATCGAGAAATTATCGCTTTCGTATATTTTACTTTTATTATTTTTTTATTCCTGTATTTTTCGATAAAATTTCATGATCGGACGAAAACTTCGTTCATCGAGCTCGCAAAGCTTTCCTCGTAACGTTAAAACGTTCTAAGTTTAGTTTGGAATATTGTCGAGGACTTTTCTAAAGAGAACATTCGCCATTGGATTAAATCTTGGGATATTAACTGAGAATAGTTTGCACCAACACTCGAGATGAGAACGTTTCTCTCTCTCTCTCTCTCTTACAGACATATATTTGTACTCGTGCTCACACATACACACAAATACTTTTTCTCTTGGGGAACTTTTTGGATTTGGTCACGAAGGAACGGTAAGAAGGACGTATTCAGAAGCACGCTATACTTGGAAGGTGTCGTCGAGTTCGCCCAGTCCATTTCCAAGGCTTTGTTGAACGAGATTGATACCGAACCCTTGGGACACGCGAACTTAGAAGATCTCTATTATGTCACGGAAGGACGAAATGAGCTTCCTGGGACTTTCCTTTCCCGCATTCCCTTTCCCTTTAACTTTCTATATTCGAAGAAACCGATCGTTCAGTAGGAATCATTTCGTTTCGAGGATTCCAATAAATTTTGACTTTTACTAGAAAAAGATAGAACTACGTTTAAAGTAAACGGAACATAGTTTTTGGAGTTTATTCCTTAAGAATCGATTTTTATATAGGGCGCCTGGTATGAAAAAAATATGAACGTTTTTATAATTATTAATTGACGATTTCTTTATAAGTATCACCAAGTAAATGTTATTCTTTACTTGTCATATAAGAGAAGTTAATGCGAAGTCTGTTATTAAACAGTTACCGTATATAAAAGCAGTACTTTACTACCTCAATGTTTTAAAATTATCAGCCGTATATAAAGAAAGATCGTATGTTTTACGTAAAGATTCTTTAATGATTAAATTATAATTTTTCTTAAAAATATATTCTACATGCTTATACTTTAACATTTCACTTAAATATGAATGACTATGAAGACGATAATTATTTCAAACGGTGAAAAAGTAAGCTACTCGAATGAGCCACTATAGTGGCCATGGACCTGGAAAAAATAATCGTAAAAGCCACTTTAGTGGCAGGCTGGCTAAGGGCAATGTCGGTAATTGCAGTGCTCTACCTTTATCTTGTCGACCGTCGGTAATAAAACTTCAAAATTTTTTTTACTCTACGTCGATGAAACTTTTTATTCAGATTACTGACGGTCCATATTATTAAACTACAAACTGCCATTAAAATCGGACGATGTTTAAAAAATAGGAATCTACTATTTCCGACAGTCTTTATTTTAAAAATAGAAAACTGTAATTACTGATGGCCGCTATTTTGAAAGTAGAAGACTACCGTTACCGACGGTCGGTAAGATAAAAGTAAATGCAATTATCGATATCGTTTTAGTCGGCCTGCCACTAAAGTGGCTTTTGCGATTAATTTTTCCAGGTCCATGAGCCACTATAGTGGCTCACTCGAGTAGCTTACTTTTTCACTGTTTTAATTAAATAATCGTCTTCATAGTCATTCATATTTAAGTGAAATGTTAAAATTTAAGTATATATATGTAGAATATATTTTTAAGAAAAATTATAATTTAATCATGTTAACTTATCGTATATTTTAATTTATCTAAATTGCAGTAATCAAATTCAGAGATTAAGAGAATAATTCTTCATTTTTCGGTCGACCAATTTTACCGCAAAGCTGTAAAGGTATTTCAACGTCAACGTCGATTGATTTCGTTTGATTAACTTGACATTTTTCGTCTTTGCATAATTTGTTCTCGATCATGTGACAACGACCATCGCAATTACATTGAAACCGAACGATTCGTATTACGTAAATATCACCGACGTTTGTGAATGTATAGTAATTTCCAGTTTTTAATTGGAGAAGTTCGTCGCCGTCGTTAACACTTTGCAAGAGCAAATTCGAATTGTTTTCACTCAAAACCTTATCTGGGAGGATAGCAGCATACGCTTTTCTTAATTTATCTAAATCGTTTACCATAACACGTGCATCCTACAACACATCAAATATTAATAACTTCAAAGTTAGATGAAGAAATAAAATGTTCTCCGTTATACTAAAAAGAAAAGAAAAAAATAATTCAAAGTCAATGTAGATACGTCGAATCGTATGAATAAAAATTTAAATATATATTGTCTGCTTGCATTTTTACAAAAAAAACAAAACAAAAAAATAAAAGATAATCCGTTGAATGAGAAAATCGATTAAAAAAGAAGATAAACTCACGAATATTTCGGTATCGCTTGCCATTCTCTCGATAAGATTGATCCAGTCGAGGTAAGCTGTCCTATACTTATCGTTGACTTTCGTATATTCGGGATAAATGTCGGTATAGAGGTTCTTGTAGCCAAAGGCACCGGCTGCATCCGTATTACCATCTCGACCATAAGAACTTCCACCGAGAAACCAGACGGTGTACATTCTCAAAATTGGATACTGTTTCGTACGCAAGTGCCAATATCGTGCAAAGTAAAGAGCAAGTTCTTGATTGGGACCACCTTTCCCTTTATCCGATCGAAGATCAACGGTAGGTCTACCTCCAAACAAAAGACATAATCCTAAAGCCCATTCTTCCTTCGAAGGAAATATCTCGAGAATTTTGAGATCGGTCAATGGACAGATTGTGCTATCTTTCATCATTTCGAACATCTCGAATTTGTTGATCTTTCCCTCTACTGCGAGTATCATCAATGAGGCCATTTTCACGTATTCCCTAGCGAATTCTTCAACCGTACCGGAACAAACAGAGTTAAGTTTAACGGGTAATAAACCATAGGTGTAGGTCGTAGCAGCCATACACTCCATAGCATCGGCATTGCAAGCCATCACGTAAGACTGAACGAATTTGTATTTCTGTTCCTCGTTCAATTGCCCATCCGCTGCGGTTTCCCTTGGTATGGTCTCTTGTATTAATTTTCGAATGCTTTGAGAGACTTTACCGATCAGATTGTACTTGGTCAATATGGCGAGTGCTTTCTCACCCTTGGGATCGTAAGTACACGGACCACCTCCAACAAGGTCCATCGGTTCATCCGATACATCTGACGTGATCAGGATAATGATTCTCGCTGGATACGCTGTACGAGCTAGATCACCACCTAAACCAAATAATCGATTATTATTTTTATCAAGTATGTGTAATCACTGTTATTATTATAGTTTATTCTACCTCTTATCGCGGACAATTTATTTCTCACGATATTGATTTCTTCCGAAGTTGCACGTAACCGTTCCAATCTTTCCAATAATCTAAGCTTATCTTTCAATGGAATCGTTTCTTTCGGACAACATAAAAGATCGTCGACATTATGTGATAACATAACTATTAAAATGTCCCTTTTCTTTAATTTCTTGCAATACTCGAGAATTTTTCGAGTAGTCTCGATTGTTTTATCGTCTGGGTGCCCATCGGTTCCAGCTTCGACATAAGTTATACGACTATCGAGCTTAGGAAATGCTTCAGGAAAACTCCACATCGTAAACAACGATCTACGAGGAACTATCATCCATCCCTTTTTCAACTGTTTTCCAACGATCCTTTCAAATGCCGAACTCATGGTAACAGCTTCTTTACCCCATCCAACAATGTGTAAATTGTTCCTCAACTTATATTTGACTTCTTTGATGGTCATTGTATTTTTTCCATCGTATTTTATCTTTTTTGGTAGGATCACCGATGTGGAAATACATTTTATACCAGCCTCGACAACAGTACTCATACTTTCTCGAATCTGAAAAATTATGTTCAAACTTATGGGATAAATTTGATAAATGTAAAAATTTACTTGTCGATGGACAAACCTGGAGCATTTGTTTTTCAATCTCCGATTTATTAGCATCTCTGATAATTTTTGCTTTCGTTTTTTCTTCCTTGTCAATGCGATATTCTTGCAAAGCCAATTTTTCGGCAAGTCTCTTTGCTAATGATTTTTTCACGATGTTTATCACATCCTGCCTTTTCTTTTCTATCGCAACTATTTTCTTAATTCTTTCCTCTTCTTCTAAAGGATCCAATATCTTTGGCTTGCGTTTCTTTTGCTTTTTCTTTTGCTTTTTTTTTTGCTGTGCCTGTTTCGTTGGCATGATTATTGTGATACATTATTCATTGTTTAGAACAATTTATGGTTTTTCTTAAATGTTTTTATGTAATTTGGAAAGATTTTAAATTAGGCCAACACATGATTTTTAATTAGATAAATCTATTGCATGATGTTTCTAAATTTTTACATGTTTTAGGGTTAAAACAAAAGTATTTAATTAATTATAAGCTTGTTGAGTGAAGTTTTTGTTATATAAATTCATAACAATTATATATCGTTATGACAACAAAAAATCGATTTATGAAAAATTATTAATCGACAGAAAAAAAGATCCTAATATTACCGACCAGACAGTCTCATTTCCGAACGTTGAGCACGTGTATAAAAAGAATAATAAGCCTATTTAATAAAATTTAAGATTAAAACGTTATAATTTCCGTAATTCTATCTATTTCATGTAATTATTTTAATGCTTCTGCGCAGTGATGACTTCGAAGCTAAAATTCTGCTGTAACATAAAGAGAGTGCATTAGTGCATTATAATAATTGTTAATTAATCGATGCAAGAGTCTATTGTTGTTTAAAAACTTGGAGTATATGTTCTATGTACCGTCCCCTTCGAAATCCACCGTTGAAATGAGACGTTGTCCTCTATGAAAGTACTTTTATTAAATGTTGTTTATAAGACCTTCCAAACGTTACGCATGTATATAAAGGGTGTCATACATCTAATACATAATCTTTAAGATTGTAACGTTCTTATTTTAGTATTCTTTTAATTTTTGTATAATTGTTTAAACTAATGTACATTTTTTTAACGTTCCTGTACAGTGGTGACTTCAAGTAATAAAATTTGTATCCAGAAAAATATTACATTAAAATTATTTTATATTCAAAGTATGTTAATAAGTATGTAATGTTTAAACCAGTACATATGTGTTTAAACAATCTGAAATATAAAGAGATTGCATTAGAATATTAAAATAATTGTTAAATAATCGATAGAAATGTCTATTGTTGTCTAAAAGATCAGAATATATGATCTATGTACCGTCCCCTTCGAAATCCACCGTTGAAATGAGACGTTGTCCTCTATGAAAGTACTTTTATTAAATGTTGTTTATATGACTTTCCGAGCGTTGCGCATGTGTATAAAGGGTGTCATAGATCTAATACATAATCTTTAAGATTAAAACGTTATGATTTTCGTATTTTTATCTATTTTAAGTAATTATTATAATGCTTCTGCGCAGTGGTGACTTCGAGGGTAAAATTTAGTTTAATTAATTATTAATTATTTTTCGTAATTATGTATTCAAAGATCGTATTTCGTGTTAAATTTTACTTTTATCACACACACACACATACAGGCATATATACATAAGTGTAGGTTGCTCGTACACACACACTCATATATTTGATTTTCTTTATATTATACTAATGTAATCTTTTATTTTTCCTTTTTTAGCTACCGAGCATTAGGAGAGTCCAGCAGGAATACATATACTCACATCAATCTAACAATTGTGTTTACTCTTTTTTATCTACGTATTCATCGAGGTAAGCGTTCTCCTTTTTTTAACCCATATAGAAATGTATAGAAGAATGAGAACGAGAGTGTAGAGAGAGAGAATAAGAAAACTAAATATTCGACCTACGGGCAACTATGAATGTGTGTGTACGTTTTCAGGAATCTCTCGAGTTGAAAACAGAAGAATAATCGATGAAGACAAAACGTAAACAGCCGCGAACCGAACGTTAGACTCTCTCAAGGATAAGCAGTATGAGATCATCATTCCCCTTCCGTCCTCCTACGAGTTAAGATCTAACGAACGTGACGTATTATAAACTATTTAACAATTTTATTTCCAATCTTATTTTTATTGAATTAATCGTTTAAAAAGTTTATTATAGCATTGGACAGTATAACAATTGATATACACTTGTTAGATTATTCTTTATTGAGTTTACTACTACAGTTATTATCTTCTTTAGACTTTTTTAAAGATTTTTATCAATAATTATTAATAATATTTTATATTTTATATGCAATTTTATACAAGTAATTAGATTTTGACAACTGATATTGCTTGGGTTTGTATATTAAAATACAAAGCAAGCACTATCAAACAAATAGTTGCATACTTTGATAAATTCCATAAATATTGTTTTACTTTTACTTTTAATAAATTTAATTCTTTATGATAGAATATCTTTAAAAGTGTGCAATGCCTTCAGGAATGATTCCAGGAAATATTGTAATATAATTTTTAGTATGTTTCAGCTTTTCAGAGTTTTTCTTTCATTTTATTTTATTCATCGTCATCCTAATGGTAGGATACCCATCCTGCAGTCATCAATGAAGACTAAAAGTAAGTATATTTTCCTATTAAACGTTTCTATGATAACTTCAATGGTTTTTTATTACGACGATGACATTAATTGTTCTTTTTCTTTATCTGTTTCAGAACATCATTGTAATCGAGCGCGTAGGCAATGAGGTACTCGTGTGTTGCATCATTAAAATAAAATATAAAAAAGTCGGAAAGTAGAATCAGTGTTGTTCGCCGTGTGTAAAAGTTTCGTTTGTCGGTAAAGAAACTTCGTAAGTTTCTTTTATTTGATTTAAACGTGTGCCCATCGTCATCCTAAGGGTAGGATACCCATCGTGCATTCATCACTGAAGAATAAACGTAAGTCAATTTTTATATTAAACATTTTTTCAGTACTTATAATAATGTTTTTATGTCAATGGTCTATATAATCTTGTTTTTATTTTTGTTTCAGATCATCGTTGGAATAGTGTTACAATTTATTAATTAAATTCATTTGGAAATTCGTTTAACACTAGATTGTTTCATTATTGTTTCATTTACTATTTTTTAAAAACTTACAAAAATTGTTTGCATGAAGAAATGGGTAGAGGGGAGGAATTAATATTTACATATATTTCATTATAGTATTAAAAATCAACATATATTTTTAAAAAATAATATTAAAATTTTATATATATGTAGCATATGTAGCAAAGAAATTTAAAATGGAGAGTCAAATTGGTTTATTGTTAGTCCATTAATCTAATGTTAATTGAATTAACTGCATGTAATGCAGTTGTAGAATCAGTGTTAGTGCATTGTCATCGTCATCCTAAGGGTAGGAGACCCATCGTGCATTCATCGATGGAGTTACAAAGTGAGTATATTTTTGTATTTAATAATTCAACAAACATTTTAATTGTTTTCAGTAATAGTAATGATATTAATAGTATTGTTTTTTATTTCTGTTTCAGATTGCAATCGTGCGCGAAGCAATATACGGGAGTGTTGTATCGATTAAATATAATTAAAATCACGGATTAGAAGCACGTTCGTTCGCTCATTTCAATTCGTTCGTGTTACGCGATTGTATTAGAAATTTTTTATATTAAATTAACTGCGACCAAGGCAGTAATTGCATTAGACTTTGTTCGAGAAAAGTTGTATTTTTATTTTAAAACAGTCGCACAGACTGTTCGCGTATTAGAATCAGTGCATCAATGAAGATTTTTTTACTTGCATTGACTGTGTGCAAAGCAGTCTTTGGAAGCAGTTGTAGAATCAGTGATCGGGCGTATAATAAATTAAAATCATACGCGAATTAGAGCCAGTGTTGTTCGCCGTAGAATAAAATTTCGGTTTCGCGATAAGAAACTCATCTATAGTTTCTTATTTTCGTTAATAACGCGTTATTAGATTCACGCGAGGTGCATCGCCATGGTGCAATTGAATTTCATCCCATTGAAATGCATTGTAAGTATCTATTTTTATTTACATTTTATTCGATTTTATTTTAATATGATTTTGGATTATATTGCAGATAACTTATCGTTATGTTCTATTTTATGTTACAGATAAGACGATGGATTTCCTTACTTTTCAAAGATGTGGAATGGATTCTTCGATGGGTCTTCGATGGAGCTTCGATGGATCTTCGATGGATCTTCTAAGGGTCTTCTATGGGTCTTCTTCAATAGCATACCGTGGTACTTTCTGATCGTTAGACTGCTATACTTGCTACAAAGTAGGAGTGTTTTGGAGCCATCATAGAACTTCTTACGCAGTGAGTCAAAAAATTTAAAGTTCCTCCGGTGCTCAACCATGCCGAGGATGAAAGGTCCTAATCGGCACGAGTTACTGGTTGTAATTATTTAAATAAATTATTGACGAGCACATGAGTAATTCCTTTCTAGGAGTTACTCATGAAAATTGTATATTGTATTGTATATTGAATTGTATATTTTATATTAGTTCAGGATAGGTTTTCTTGTCTCACCGGTTAAATTCATTTAATTAATAATGCAACTAATTAATGTACTTTCTTTTTAATTACGTGTTTTGTTCGTGGTTAGTAGTGGTGAAATCGAGCATTTATTTACTCGTTTTCGTTCAGAATAGCATGTAATAAATGTCTTACATGCATTGCTTCGTATTTAGTTTATCTAATCGCGATTAATTTTGATATATCGATACGTCGATATTATAAATACATGAGCAAGAAGACAAACTCATTCGCGACGGATAGATTCTAGCAGTTAAGTGGTGGCTCAAAGCCCAGTTCTTTTATTAGAACAGCCAACTTAATGAAAGGAGTCGTCCGAGGTTTTGAAATATATTAAAAGATATTAAAAGATATTAAAAGTTATTATTTATCAAATAAATTGTAGAGTCCTTAGTCGCTTAGATAAATTTTTATAAAAATGTATATTTATGTGTTATGTATTTATATGTATTTAATCATATTTTTTAGATCAGGATTTTCAGCTTCTAATGTACTAATCTCCCGTTTCTCCCCCCTATACTTTCTGCGTTCTCATCTATGCGTGTGCCCAGGTGCTACTCGTATGGGTGAGTAACGGTTAGTATAGGTTTAGTTTTAAGTTTTTCCCCTATTGGCGGCTGTCATTGTGCTAGTGATTGCACGATGTACTTTACACCTGTATGTGCGTTTAGGTAGTGTGTACTGTACATCGTTTCGTGATAATTTTTAATTAATGCATTATTTACCACTTAGAATACTACTTAGTATAGCACACCTAGAGCTAGGTGTGTTATGAAAACTACACATGGTTGTATTTTTCTATTCATATTAAATTTTTCTAATTTTTTTTTCTTTATAAAATCGTTTTGCATAGTAGAGTTACCGTATTTATTTGTGGATACTTTGATATACTTGTATATTACTAGTATGCATATATACTAGTATGTACCAGTATTTTTGTTTTAGTCTTTTATGCAATAATCATTAGCCTTGGCAGTCGATTACAGCAATTGGTACGTACTCCTATAAGTTTAGAAAACGTGGTTGAACTAGGGTGTCGGAGGTGCCCCGGGGCATGCTCTCTAGTTTAGGCTTTTGCACCCTGGTGGTATGTGAGAGAATCGTGGAGTGAGTGGGTGGGTACGTATGTGTATTTGCTCTTTTTAAACATGGGTAATTAACAGGCAGGTAGCATACTTCTTTGAGCGAATGTGAAAACTTTAATTTTAAGTAGGTAGGATCCAGGAAAGGCACGAGGTTTGCTTCCACTCCGGAGTGGAAATTTCGCCTCCTGGTTTATACAGAACTGTTACAAAAAATTTTTTTTTTTTATTCATTCTATTATGCTTCCTTTGTAAATTTATTTTGTAACTCTTCTGTAATTTTTATTATGTATCATGAGATTCAAAGGAATTTGCAACGATTTGAAAGATTTATTTCTATTTCGATTCTATCTCGAAGGAGATAGAGTCGAACAAACAAGCAAATACTTTGATCGATTTGATACTTAGTTTTAAATATTATAATATTAGCACTTCGCACAATCGCGATTTTCTCAATTAGAAATATTTGATATAATTCAAAAAACGAATGAATGAAATGAATATATTGCAAGAAAATGCATAACATTTATTGCATTATTTATTTCAATTCTATTTTATTTTTTGACATTAAAAGTGCGATGTGTTATTAGGTCATCGATTATTGACTGCTTGGACATTCGTTTAATTGTGCTCGTGTATATATCAATGAACTATAAGTTCATTGATAGTTCACGAGCTTTACTATAATGAACAGAGAATGTATATTTAATTTTTTAATAATAGAGAATTAGAATAGTAACGTAATACGAGTTATCTTGCTCACACGTAGAAAATGTCCAATGCAGTTTTCAGGGATGAAGAAAGAAGAGGCTAAATGCCGAAGAGGCGAATGCCGAAGAGGTCCCCACTTAATATATAGTAGCTGAAGAGGGCAACTACATAGACTATTGAGCTATTTTCAAAGGTTCAACAATAAGTTCGAACCTATCGAGAATAGTTCTCTAGTCATATTTTATATTTTGTTATATTACTTGCTTGCTCGTCAATAATTTGTAGTTGTAATTGGAGATGATGGACCATTCCATCTCCTTGGCACACCAAATCTGTGTCTACATCGTCCAAAAGGTGCACAAGTTTTTAGTTAGTTAGTCAGAAATATTAAAATTTTTTTATTATTAAATTTTGAAGTTTGAATAACGTTCAATAAATATTACAGTAATTTCTCTTTTCTTGTTTCGTCTTTAAAATTTTTCACTTTGATCGTATTTTATTAAATTTGCAATTTTTCTTTTCTATATAATACAGTTTAAAAGTATTTCATAATAATTAATGGATATTATTTTTTTAGTAACTTAGCATTCTTATTTTTTCTATTTCTTTATTTTTATTTATTTTATATAAATGTAAAATCACGCGTTTAAATTTAATTTTATTGCAATGGTAATTAGAGATTTGATAAAAAGTAAATAAAGGATTCAATTGAAAAGTGCATCTGCGAATTGGACCACTTATATGTCAGGCTATTGTAACACTTGATTGTATGATTAATATAGTTTTCTTCTTGTTACAGGTGATCATCGTTGGATTTATCATCAAACCTTCTGGATTCTTTTTTATTTGAGTGTCTTAAATTGCTTCATTTTCAAATATATATATATATAAATGCATTTCTGAAGGCACACATGTTTATATATTAAAAATTAAATATAATTATTTAAAATTCTATATTAATTAAAAAAGTTAGCAATTATGGATTTTGAATTAGCAAATAGCTGGCAATTAAATGCATTTATTCATTTTTTTCAGCTGTTGAGGTTCTATGCCAACTTTTTAATGCTTAATACATCAGAATTGCATCAGCTTATGCAGTTGAAATTTGATTACATTTAAAAATTCAAAGAAATATATCTTTATAAAAATTGTTTGTAAATTCCTATCTTACCGAATATCCGGTCGGTAATATCAGGATCTTTTTTTCTGTCGATTAATATTTTTTCTTAAATCAATTTTTTGTTATTATAACGATATATAATTGTTATTTGTTAATTGTTATTGTTTAATGCTAATGTATTACTAATGCATTAATCACCTGAGATTACGATATAAATGTAAACAATACTTGCCAACTATTCCATCAGTAAGAGTTTATAGTGGAAAAATTTTATTTTCAATCTTATATATATATATATATATTTTGTTTTACTTATTTTAATATTTAATATTAAAAATATATTAAAAAATAATATTATTAATAATAAAAAATATCTAGGAATAAATGTAATATTTGAATTAGATGAATTTACAAATTTCAAAGGTTGGTAGCACTTGTCGTTATCTGTCATCCCTGATTGTCACTACTCGACGCTCAAATTTTTCTAGTGAAGGTTATGTTTGACGTAAGCATAATATATAATTTTTCAATTGAGGTTTTCTTAGAAAAAGAAAACTAAAAATCAAAGAGAATTAAAGAAAACGAATAAAAGCTGAATATTGTGAATTTTACACGTGCGAGGATGTGTGTAATACGATAAGTACACGTTTTTATTTTTGTAACAATATTTTCCACGTTCTGATAATATACCGTAAAAAGAATTGTAAGTAAACGATGGAAGACTCTTTCCGTATAATTTATGCACTTTGCATTATTTTTATTCGATTTCCATTGTATTATCTTGCCCCGGTACAAAATAATTTCTACATGTACAATGACACAAATTTATGTAATACTTCAATCAAAGATTTTTTGTACAAGTCGGAGTACACTAAGGAATGTAATTCATTTAAGTATCATGAAGAATTAGGTAAGGTTAATGTTACCCTAGATAATGTACAAGAATTTTTGTGTCTTGGAATATACGACACCGCTTACAAACTCTGTCAATACGAAGAGATAGAACGATGGGATAAAATCTTTCCTGATCAGAAACAATTTGACTCGACAATTGGAGATTTAGTGAAAATTTATCAAACAGATGGATCCGATACAACTTTCAAAAGTTTTTGTAATGATTTAGTAGGATATACACCTAAGTACGATAAATTAAAACCAGTACTTTCTAAATTGATAGCTAAATTTGAGACACCGGAACTATGCTTTAGTATATGCTTCGATCTAGAAAGTAAATTAAGGACTCCGTTGTGTGCGATATTGGCATGGATTAACAAAATAGATCAAGATATTACTGAGAAACTTAAAAATGATTCTAATAAAGTAAAAACCAATATAGTCGATCATCAAAATGAAAGTTTAAAAAATAAACAAGAAAATCATAAAGATCAGCCAATTATACAACACGATACAGACAATCTCAAACATTTGGAAAACAAAATTCACATTAGCGCAACACCTGCTGCTTCTATTATCTCCACAAATAATGTGAAAAAAGATAATATTATTAATAATAATAATGATAATAATAATAATAGTATTCAAACTAAACAATTGCCACAAATTAAAGAAAATCCAATAAAAATAAATGATGAATTAAATTTTATAAAATCTGATCCTACGGTTAAGACAACTTCGCAATCAACATCTAATCCTATTATAAATAATAATAATGAGTCTCAGGACAAGCTAACTTCTTTGTTAAAAGAGGCCGATAAGAAGCAGGTAGATGATAATAATAACAGCCAAGAACCACCTCCAAGTTTTGAAGAAGATGACTCTAAGAGTAAGAAGAAAGACAAAGTAGATCCAGAGAAAAATTCGATAACTGACAAAGATGTAAATCAACCAGTCACAGAAACTAAATCTACAGAAGCTTATGATGATACAAAAATCATTAGTACTACAGAATCTAATGTTGTAGCAGATAATATTTTGAGTGGATCTGACCATCAGAAGAATGGTAATTACTATTATTATTAATATTGACGTTTATATCAATAATTGTAAGTTAATACTTTGTCGTCCACTAGTGCTGCAAACGAATCTATCATACAAATGTTAGACGACAAAGTTCTGCTACAATTTTTAATTATATTTACTAGTTTTATTTTTATTGTTTAGCTCCAACAGAAGACATAGACCAATCTGGTAGCGTAGGTAAGATGAAAGTATACTTTATAATAAATAATACATGAATTATTATATATATATATAATCAATTTTTTCCATAGACAATCCAAGCGAAAGTATATCTGAACCATCCAAACAAAGAGCTCATTTTGAGAACGACGAAGAGTCCCACTTTCTTTTTTATTTTGCCGTCATATCAATTGGTTTTATTGGTGGCTATACTGGATATCATAATAAGAAAAAGGTATGCATAGTTAATTAATTTTATATTTAATTCTTTCGATATAATAATACATTTATTTTTCTCGTTCTGATATATTTCATTTTGTAGTTACTGGCAATTGTGTTGAAGGGACGTAGGTCAAAAAATAATCGTGGTAGACGACGTTCTAGTAGTCCCAAATATCGTAAACTCGATTGCACATTAGAAGAAGCAGTTACCTCGCAGTGTAATGCAAATGTTACCCATGTTATATATTAATACGAATTGTACGTAAAATGATCTATCACATTGCATATTAAGGCACCATTTCCAGCATAATAGATTTTATACTCAAGCATCTTCCTTTTTTTTTCTTTTTTTTTTTTTTTTTAAATATTCTTACTGTTTCACAATGAGACAGGTGATTATGATGAGGGATCACAGTTTTCTTTTCTTTTTTCTTTTCTCACAATGTGATATAATAACATTTACAAAATAATATATCAATTTTGCGATCGTATGTACATTGTGTCTCATCGAAACTAATGTAGCAGAATGTTCCTATTTAATATTATTGTGATGCAAAAGTATTTTAGCAAATCGGGTGTTTCTATTTGAACAAAAACAAAAACACAAAAAAAAAGAACAATCTTTTTGTATAAAATTTATTCTCATTTAATCTTACGCATCGAAATTGCTATGATACAATTTTGTACTTTTTTCGAGTATTGGGTTTTATAGATATCAAATGTTTGCTTAAACTTATATTTTATTTGAGACATTAGTGGTTTTAATGTCGGACTATACTAAGCAATATAGTCCAATTCTACTTAAAGTGCAATTCCATGTCTCTGTGTCGGCAAAATTTTGAATATAAGATTAACAAACAATATAGCATTAGAAGGATCATTATTTTCTGTATATATTGAAAGATGCATGATAACAGAGTATCAATGTTATCCGCCATGTTTATGATATATTAGGCATGTTAAAGAGAACAAAAACAACAAAATTGCAAAACATTTGATCAAATATAACATTATGGAATATATTAAATAGTAGTATCGTAGAAGAAATATTTGTCTAGAAAGAAACATTGAGTTTAAATAGCTTAAATGATGATGCCAATATTTGCATATATTGTTGATGTAAAATTATTTGCGTATAATTGATGTAAAATGATAGTAAAACAGAAAATATTTCTATTGTTTCCTTACTTAATATATAATATTTTGATGGACAAATTTTCACGTTTATATATCTATTGTCGATGGTAGTAAAGTTATTTAGTTCGTAGTAAAGTCTCCCTTTTTCAATGCGGTGTAATATCAGTGATTTCATTTCTTTTGAAAAAAAGAATGCCGTCCACTTACACACGATTAAAACATACGAAAATAATATCACTGTCGCATAATACCTGTGTGTTAAGTGTCTAATGACATTTTGACCATTCATATTATATGCACAAATTGTTACGTGGATACTTACGATGATAATGTATTTTAATCATAGTTACAGTTTCTGTGAAATGTTCCCAAAATAAACTTACACATACTTTAATCCACTTTAGTATAAGTGAATATTCAAAAAAGGTATTTATTTTTTATTTCTAATAATTATTATTCTCCAAATAATTAATTATTAATCGGGAAGAATGTTAGGAAGAAATAATTCCATAATATCATTGTTTGTAGTTATTTTATACGATCTTAATTATTATAAATTACATATAGAATCTATATACATGAATATTTACATATATATTATTACTGTTTATTGTAACAGTATGATTATATTTATACAATGCCTTGGTAGTTATTTTTTACCGTTTAAGGATATGTGTAGATGAATATTTATATAGATTATTAATTAACAAATTTCTATTTGAATAAATGATGAATGTACATTTATTTTGATTAAAACATCGACAAAGTGGATTCCTACATTCTGACTTTATTCTTCGCAGATAGCAATTATTAATTATTATTTGCTATGGTAAGCACAACTTGTTAACAACAATAATTCAGTTTTAAAATTAAATAGTATAGCTAAAAACGATCAAATTAATATTCATCTGTTTTTTTCGGTTGTAATTAAAATCGATATTATAATTCAATTGTTATTTATGTTCTAATCGTCTAAACAATAAACTGCATCAGCAGTATGTTGTTTTATCCAATTTAAATAATCCGTAATTTTCACATATATACCAGGTACACCCTTATTAGCACAACCCAATCCCCAAGAAACAATACCTAAATAAAATATTTAATTTATTTTTATTTAAATTTATGAGAAATTAAATTATACAATTTTTCTTACCGATTATTTCATACTTCTCAATTGTTCTTTCGATAAAAATTGGTCCACCACTGTCACCCTATAATTGTAAGATTGTTTTGTTTTTTATAACTAATGTATACATTCATTTTCATAAAAATAATACATATCTAACGTATTTAAAAAAATACTAAACCTGACAGGCATCGGTATTATCTTTGTAGGCGCACATTACAGAATTTGTTAAGTAATTTCCAATAGAAGTGTTTTTACAAGAATCCAATGACAATACAGTTAAATTAGTTTCACGAAGAAAATTAGAAGTTGCTCCATTAACAGCAACTGTTCCCCAGCCAGTTACTTTGGCTGTTTTACCGCTGTAATCATCATCTATAACAAAAAATAATTATTTTGTTAATACTAAACTTAGCAAACTTAAAATCAAATTCTGTTCTTTTTATAATTAAATGTTTTTTTTTAAATACCTGTTGAGTTAATAGATATCCAAAAACAAGTTAGGAATATTTTAATATAAATAAAAAAATATATTTTTTACCTTTATTGGGAAGGCAGATAGGTTGCAAATGATTGTCGTATTCAACTGGCTCTTGTAATTTGATCAATGCGATATCATTAGTATCATGTATAACTTTACTCGTAAAATTTTCATGTAAAATTGTTTTGCTGATAGCTACAACGTATCCATCTTCTAGATCACTTACATCGTGAATTCCTAATCCTACAGTTATATCTTTTGCCTTTGTCCTATTGGAAATAAATTGATGAATTTAAATTGAAAATAAAATTGATAATAAAATGAGAGGAAAATTGATTAACCATCTAACACAATGACCAGCTGTTAGCACGTATCGATCATTTATCAATGCACCGCCGCAATGAATAGCTCCTCTCTTAAATAAAATAACGATCCATGGAAAATCATGTGGCTTTGAGATCTTTCCTCCTATTATACGATTAGATAAACCCATGGATGATAGGCCGCAATCTGACATTGTTAATAAAATGGGATATACAGTTATTTATAAAAATTTTTAAATGATTTTAAAAAATAATTAAATATGTTTAGACCGAATAAAAGTAGAGTAAATACAAAACACATAATTTTTATGATATATAAATTTGAAAGAAAATATAAAAAGTAATGGCTTTTTTGTTATAAGAAAAATTAAAAGTTTATACAAATTTTATTTATTTAGAGATTCTATAAAACAAAAAGGGAACAATTAAAAATACATTATTACATGTTATGTAAATTATGTAAAGAATTTTAAAAATATGGCTTTTTGTCGTATTAAAAATTTAAAGTTACGAATGAACATTTATTTTTTTTTATTCATCGAAAAAAAAATATTTTGCTTGGTCTAAAAAATGTTATAAGTATTTTAACATGACATATATGTAAAATATATGAGAAAAGAAATGTAAATATCAAAAAACGTTTACCACAATCCGAATCGATGTTCGATTGAATTACTTCTGCCTGAAAAATAAAATTTCGAATAATAAGTAAATTCTAATGAAAATGATTCGATATGATCTTAAAGTTTACTAACTTTGCAAACTACATTAATTACAAGTAAAATTCTGATCCCTAATAGGCTCACTGATAATAACTTCATCCCTTGTACTTTCTTCTTTGTTTAAACGAAAAAAAAAACACCCGTTCGTTCTGAAGCAAATTCATAAACTAGTTAACAAAGTTCTATGACAGTAATCGATACGTTGATTCGTATCGAATCGAAAGATTAAAAAATAATTACGTGCCATATTCGTCTATGTAGTAGTAATTGCATTTATAACTTTGAAGAATTAACTGGTGTATTAAAAGGGTCCAAGTGATGTACATTTAATTGTTCTCTCATTTCTTTTCATATTTATTAAATAATTTTATAAAAAAATATTTCAAACGAATAAATAAACTCCTGACACACTTTATATCAAATTTTGATTATAAAAATTATGATTTATTACAAATTAACGAAGCGGGTAATGAGTTAATAAATAATAAACAAAAAATAATTAATAAAAAACAATAGTCCTTCTATTACGAATAAAAAAATAAGAAACAAATGAGCATTTTCGAGATTATTTGGATCCACTTTACTTGTTGTTGTCTTTGAAAGTATTAAAGTGCAAAATAAATGACTGGTTAAACTCGTATAGCGGGATCATCTGGGCCCGCATCTTGACAATTACCGTACTGAGACGACAAATGCAGTTGATTTGTGTTCGTAAATCCGTTCACGATGCGGATTTGCAACTGTAGGACAGATCTCATTTTTTCTTTTACTCGTCACATGAGTGACGCTCAACGTAGTTAGTAACCGGTTCCATCAACTGGTCCCGTTAGTTCATTTCTGACTGGTTCAGCATTTAAAGTATAAAAAAGGATCAGTTCGATGGTACAATTTAAAAAAATATAATCTTTTACTATATACCGTTTATAATTATTAATATTTTATATTGAATATTTTTATAATATATACACATATGTATATAAAAAAGAAACGTAATAGTTACAATTCTTATCCTCTTTTATTTATCATTCCGTAAGAATGAAGTCGAATAAAATAACGCAAAGTGTTAATATATCACACGAGTGAATTTTATGTTTATAAACTATGAATATCGTAAAAAACAATTGAAGTATAAATACATAAATAGCATTTTTCAATGGATTGAATCTATTATACTCACAATCAGTTTCATAAAACTTATAAGTTTTTGATTAAATATAATATAATTCGAATTTAATAAGATAAATGAGAAGTTGGAAGTTTACGATAAGTTGAAGAAACTGATATGTTTAATTGTTATCGCAAAAGCAACCATCTTTCGAATTATTTAAGATCCAATCTAAATAATTGGTAATTCTGGTATAAACACCAGGGTACCCTGGTCGTGCACATCCATTTCCCCAGGAGACGATGCCGATAATTTCGTATCTTTTATCTTCTCGTTCGGTTATCAGTGGTCCACCACTATCACCCTATAATAATAATGATAATAATAAATAATAATATGATAGAGACACACATACACGTAAAACGTTTCATATTTCTCATAGGTGATTATAAGATAGCTTTGTTGTTTGTATAAAAATCATGTTAATTATTACCTGACAAGAATCTTTCTTTCCATCTGGATATCCCGCGCATAACATGTTATCAGAGATCATGCGAGGACTGTAACTGGTATTTCGACAATCCTGCAAGCTCATAACCGGAACTTCGACTTTTTGAAGTAAACAGGATGGCTTACCTTCTTCCTGAAGTGTACCCCAACCAGCTGCCATCGCTTTCGATCCAACGTATTCATTTTCTGAATCAGTCAAAACAATTTTTATCAACTCCCTTAACTTTCTCCTCGAATATAATAATACGATAAAGGAAGTCAACAGTTGTGGATTATTGTCGAGGTTCGAATAATGTGATATATTTCAATATAAATTCGTCAATAAAGGATCTCGTCACTAAATTCGATTACATCCTATCGTAATCTCTTATTACACAGTTGTGTAAGTTTATTCGATCGAGAAAGGTACCCGTATACCGACAAATTTATGCGTATTGCATATTGTGCACAGCAATCGTCAGTGCAATATGCAACCAAGTGACGATCAAACAAGTTGCGTTTGCAGAACTTATGCAACAATCGATCACTTAATATTTGCATTACGAAATTAGGTAACTACTTTGTTTTTTCAAAATCATATTAAATTATATTTATAACTAGCTTCATCGAGGCAACCCTAGGAAATTTGATAAATGTAACATAGTTTGTGCGTGCGAGTGACACTAGGTAGTTCCCGTTCCCTTGAGTATACTTTAAGAGTAATTTATTTACCTTTTTTAGTTGGTAGACATATCGGACGTATCGTATCACCAAACGGAACTCTGTCATTTAGTTGAAGAAGTGCTATGTCATTATCAAAGTTGAGGAAACTGAAATCCCCGGTTAACACTCGGACGACGTATCTCGTTTCAAGACTTTTATCGATACACCTGTCGTGTTCACCGAACGTGACCTTGATCATGAACCACATAAACCTGAAAAGAAAACTGGAAAGATTGAACAAATCTGATAAGGAAATAAAAGAAATCGAAATAATTCTTGTTATCAGATCAGATTTTTCCCACGTTGAAACGTGTTTAACGCGTTTATTATCATGAGGTATGATCATGTGATTGTACTTACCCCTTAACGCAATGTGCCGCGGTTAGTACGTAACGATCGTTAATCAGAGTACCACCGCAATAAAATTTATTTAAATAGGACAACCTAACCATCCATGGCAGCTCGTTCATTCGCGTTGTTTGACCACCGACGATTCTACTCTCATCATTTTGTAATCCACACGCTAAATCCAAAAATAAGAATTATCGAACAGAAAAATATTTCCAATTTTTATTTATTAATTCGAAAGATAATTATTTAACTTATATTACAAATTTTAATAATAATTAACAAATGAGACAACAATATTTTACTAACAGCAGTAACACGGTGCAGGTGGTTCTTTAAGGTTTGGTGGTTTGTTGCCGAAAAGACCAAAAAAGTTTTTTATATTCTCCCCGATTTGTCTCGCCTAAAATTATTTCAATACAAAATTTCAATTTATATTGCTTAAATTATTAATTTTATATATAAAAAAAAAAACCAAAAATATATATTTTGTTAAATTGATGATACGCTTACCTGACATTCCTTTCGAATTAAAAGAATTGCGATGAATCCAAGACACCAAAGATACTTTTTCATTTTTTTCAACAAATTTTTATTATTTCTTTCCTTTTTTTTTTTAATTAGACAAATTTTGGTTAATATTACGATTTAATGATAAAACGATCGATTAAAACGGGATGATACTGATTTGTTGATGAAATAATAGAAGGTCACCGTGCGGGGACCGTCATGAAAAAGTCACGGATATGTCCCTGACACGGAGTTACTATCGCCAGTGTCCCAGGTAGACTGAGAAACACCGAGGTCGAAGAAGTAATTGGTATTCGGGCGGGGAAGGAGGCCGATCGCGAACTGGTCGCCGACCGGACGACAAATGATCAGTTCACGTTCACGTTCATGGTCGAGTCACTAAAAATTCTTATTGACTAACAATCAATCCAATTAATTCTACGCAAAATTAGGGATACACGATTCGAGCAATTATTACCAAACATTTGTTAATATATTTTGTTAAAAATAAAACAATTTATATTGAACACAACACTGTTCAGCATTTCATACAAATTTTTATATAAATATACAAATAATAGTTTTTTTTATTAATTAATTTTAGGCTTACACAATTAGTCAGGTATATTTTTTATATAAATTATGAAAAATTAATATTAACAATAATATATTTATAAAAACTATATATATATATATACAAAATTATTTTCAAATTATATTATTTTTAACTGAACAATATAAGATTATATTATATGTGTAATTATTTCATATATATATATATACACACACATACAGAAATACACGCATATATTTATTTAGCTATAAAATGCCAAATTTATTCGACAATCTCAGATAGTCATAAACTTTTTTACCCGTTCATTCTCCGAAATTGCTTATAAACAGGCTTACGAGCGGGTTGAATCTCTCTTGGGAAGTATACTTCATCGAGGCAACCCAAAAAGCTGCCTCGAAAGGACATACACATTATGCAGATTTCTGCGCGTGGAACCGGAGGAAGTTGTTTACGCGACTTCTTTTTGATCTCACTGTATGCGCATGCATACATAAATACTTCCTACGTCATTTGGTACCGTTTGCAAGGTACCTGCGGTAAGAAGTTATTTAATACGAGGATGTTTTAACAACTCTCTATCATAGTTCATATAACAAAATAATCTATTTTATTATTATTACAACTCCTATCTAATTATTATTATATTCACCGTAACTAGGATCAAGTTGAAAATGATTATCAAATTTTAGAAATAATTTCATTTCACTGTTAATTATTTTTAACATCATCATTGTACGATGATATGTACCCCAACACACGCTTTTTTTTCTCACATTTTTATTTATTTATTTATTATTATTATAATCGATACTGAACGATAAGTATTCCGATTCGACAATAAACCGTTATACTCGACAATATTATTCCAGGAACGTTTGAGTATTGTACCGTACGATTCTAACGTGTAAGGTTACACACACACACACACACAGACACACTTTTGAAATCGGTCGTATTTTAATTTACGACAGATAAATTTGTGTCATTGTATCATCTTGAAACTTTCTCGGTTTAAACTGTCGTTTCTATTTCATAGAAATGGAAATTCCAAAATGTTCGGTCATAATGAAATGGAAGTAGAACGTCAATTAACACAGAGACAGCTTTCCTTTATATTTGCGTTGATCCAGTTCAAATATCTTGCAACTCGAGTGTAAACTCCTGGATAGCCAGGTCTACCACAACCAACACCCCACGAAACTATACCTAAAAAAAAATAATTTCATAATAAATGGATAATAAATGAAAAAATTAGCCTATAAATGATTTCAGAATTTTTCGTATTTTATTAAAAATTTAATATGGGACAAGCTAATAGTTTGAAATTTTTATTTAAAAATGTTATATTTTTGAACAATAAAACTTACCTGCAATTTCTAATTTATCACCTTCGTATACGAGAAGTGGCCCACCACTATCACCTTGACAAGAATCTTGAGTACCTTTACCAGCGCAAATCATGTTATTGGTGATTCTATTCGCTCGATATTTCATTTTCCGACACTGTGTCAAACTCCATACAGGTACTTGCACTTCGTGAACCTTTCCTGGCAACATTCCTCCTTCCGATGTTCGTCCCCATCCGATGACAGTTCCTTCTTTGCCAGCTGGATCAGAATCTGGAGAAATATAAAAAACTTAAAGTGTAACTACCATATAAATAATTATATTAATTATTATATTTTTTAACACGTTAATAACTGATATTGCATAACACAAATATGTATTAAATAAAAATTTACATTTTGAAAAATAAATTAATATTAACGTTAATAGATAAATATTTTATCAATTTAATAGAACTTACTGTTCACAAAAAAAAGACATAATTATATTAATAATTATTAATTCAATTAATTTCTATTAGACAATATACTAATTTATAAAAAAAATCTTATTTTATAATATCAATTCTTAACGTGTTAATATATTATAAATAAAATCAACAGAATAATATGCGATACCAGCTTGAGGTAGACACACAGGTCTAACAGTTTTTGTAAATTTGACTGGCTTACGAAGCTTAAGCAAAGCCACATCGTGATTAAAAGAATTCATATCGAAATTTCGATGACGTATAACTGCACTAATTGCTCTCATTATTGCAACACCATCTGTATTCACATATTGATCATAATCACCGAGTATTACACGAATTTTCGTTCGTTTCAAACTGAAAGAAAAAAAAAAAACACGAATATAAAATTGTGTTCGTTTTTTTTTTCTTTTTGATTAATCATTTATTTAAATACATACTTTCGTACACAATGAGCAGCTGTAATAACGTAATCATTATTAATTAGACTCGCACCACAATGAAAACGTCCATCATAAACCAAACGAGCTATCCATGGATATCTGTTTGGTATCGTTGGTCTTCCACCAACTATACGATTTTCTTGATTTGTTATACCACACTCTGATCAAACAAATTATTTAGTAATTTTATCATAAAATCCTATAATTTAATTTTTATTTACAAAAAGAAAATAGATATTTTAATTTATCTTTCCGAGAGAAATAAATTAATTATTACTCAATGAAAATAATTTATATTAATATTAATTAAATATTTTATTAATACTCTTCTTCTTCTTTTAGTGTATTGTTGCATTCTCTCGCGATTAAAAAAAAATATATATATATTTATTTAATATAAAAATATATAATAATAATTTTTGTTTACCGCACGTGCAATTTCGTGTATTTTCATCGTCATCAACGCCGGCAGTGATATCAATGCCAAATAATTCATCGAACAGGAACTTTCCGGTACGACTAGAAGATCGCTGAAAAAATAATTACGAGGTGATATCTATGCGGGAAGTACGCTCACTTTTCAAAGCAAATTATTAACAGGAACGTGCCAGACAGGGGAAAGTGACAATGATTCGAATTGTGGGTCAAGGTCTTCCTCGTAAAATCGACATTCACATAGCTAAGCAAAGGTTTTATCCATCCGAGTGTTACGTGTGTACGCATCATTTGTCATTGTTCGGTTGATTAATATCCAATCATATTCGATGTACGTTGAAAATATTTAATTGATAAGACTCGAATAATAAAAAAATTTATTCGATTAAAAAACAATATACTCACGGTTTGGTTCCACGTCAAAGGTTCAAGGTCAAGACTTTGAACGTATACTCCCTGCAGTGTAATAAGAAGGAGAATGAAAATCTTGAGCTTGAGCAAACGCAAGTTCATCTTTCGTAGCACCAAATATTCTTTGGAATATAACCGATTTCTTTTTCATTGATAATACACGTACAACACAAACATCAATTTCACGTATGAAGATCCCACGTTGTCTCTCTTATGTCTCTTTTGATATCTGATCAAACACAAGAAATTGAAGAGATATGTAAATTAGAAAAATAATATATCCTTTGAAGGATCACGAAAGATAAGCAAAACTTTGCAAGATTTGCAATGATCGAGCTCTTCTGCTGCATACGCTTTCACCGTGGCACCAAAAAGACAGCAAACTGTTGGCCAATCAAGACTCCAGCCTGACTCTTTACGTTCACGAAGAAAGTTCCTCTTCCACTCTATCGATTTGTTACCACTCTTCTGTCCGTTTCATTCAGTATGCGTAGTCGTCGAATGTTGTATTGAATTTCTTGTTATTTCATTTGCAAATTTCGTCACTTTCATAAATCTATTTATTTTGGGCATAAAACGTTTGTTATCGTGAAGCATTGTTGTTCCAATCTCGATTGAATTTCTCTTTCTTCCTCTGTTACTTTTATTCAAGTTTTCTCTCGGAAGATTTTACTTTCCATTGAACTAAATTCGAAATGTGATCAGAAACAGTCTTCTTTTTTTACCACCAATAAAACTCGACTCTTGCACCGAACTAGACTAGACGAGTACTAATCGTTACAGCTTCGTCTCATACACGAATACATGAAGCATAGTCACTCTCTACTGCTATTTCCCACCATGGATACACAACCAGACCTTAGATTCATGCTATCGAGTTTGTTAAAACCCCACTCTCGAAATTCGAGTTCACATTCCGTGTACTACTTTTGACTAATTTCTCTTTCACGAGTGATGCTTTTGAAATGATCGAACAAATTAACGTTTGAATTTTTCTATCGGATATCAAATTGAACTTCCGTTAACAAATACTTGCCGTTTCGATAAATCTCGAGTAAAGTTCAAAGACACTTTTGTTGCATGGAATAAACAGGACAATTACGAATTTGATGAAATCATTTCACTTGCGTGTCGTGACAGAATCGTTGAAAATGATTGCGTGCTTATTATTACGTTCGATGGTTGATCATAGACATCGAAGGATTCTCCATTCGGAAGAATCTCGCGTTTGTCGTTAACGGTTCGATGGTTTCACTAACCCACATTTCGCCGTTGAAAGCAAAACGTTTCAGACTAGTGACCCGGTTTTCGTTATTGTCGCCTTCGCGTACCTTTAAAAATGTTTCTTCCGCTACGTTACAATTGTTCCTTATCTTACAAATACCAAGAAAAATGTATAATCAATAATATTTCTCTCACTTTACTTATCTTTATTTAATAAATAAAATATATTGTCCTCAATGAAACAAGGCGTCACATTCTCTAATACCTAAATAATATTAATAAATTTATATATATTATATTATAATAATTCGACTAGATTTTTATAGTTTACATAAGCGTTACTTAATTAATTCAAAATAACAATATTAACAAATTCCACGTTCTTCAATAATTTTCACGACTTTTAACGTCTACTTTTGTTTCGTTTTCTTTTTGAGATCAGAACGACAAGACTCTTCTATTACGTGAACTGTCTTTTCAAACATTGTTAGATTATTTTTCACGTTTGAAGAGTATGCGGGGGTGGACATACGCATTCGTTATCAAGATGATCCTTCAACCAACCCATGTAATTGTTTAATCTCGTATATATTCCAGGAAAATTAGGTCTCGCGCAACCACGACCCCAAGATATTATACCTGAATAATTAAATAAATGAAAAAATATCAATATTATTCTTATATTATTTTATAACAATATTTGTTGACTCACCAATCACTTCCAAATGGCCGTATGATCCTTTCACGTGAAGTGGACCACCACTGTCGCCCTTTTAATGAAAATAATTTGATTAATATTAATAATAGATTTTTTAAATGATTTACAATATATGTATCATTATAAATATAATTTTGTATTAAATTAACTTACAAAACATGCGTCACGTTGTCCATCGAGGTATCCAGCACAGAACATATTATCGGTTAGACGATTTTTTTGATACCCAGCTTGATCACATTCTTCCTGAGACAAGATCGGAACATTAACTTTGCGTAATTTGTCGCTGATCGGTTTATTTTCACCTATACGTCCCCAACCAACCACCGTAGCCGTTGCACCGGTATAATCTATAGCTTCTGTAATCGAAACGGATAACTTGAAAAATCAATTCATTCAGTCTGAAAGTTCGAACATTTACTCACTGTCTTCTGGTAAACAGGCAGTTCGAACGATACCATCCAATGATACCGGACGATCCATTTCTATGATAGCGATATCATTGTCAAAAGTATACGTATGAAATTCTTCGTGAATAATTATGGATTTGATACGACGAACTATGGCTGTTGAAGCAAGTTTCGTTCGATCACTATCGGCTATCACCAACTTAATTGTCTTCATTTCGAATCTGACAATTGACAAAAATCTTACGTTATATATTTAATTTTAATTAGTAAATTAATTAATTTATTAATTTAATTAATATTTAATTTTTAAAAGTAAAAAATGTTATGTGTTTACCCTTCCAAGCAATGAGCAGCTGTAAGAATGTGTCTGCGCGTGATCAAACTTCCTGCACAATAAAATACACCTTGTTTGGTCATACTGACCATCCAAGGATATTCAAAGACACTTGTTTCGTTACCACCTACTATTCTTGTTTTTCTACCGATCCCACAAACTGAAACACAACAACGAATGTTTATTCATTAGATTGTTCAGAAAGTAATTTCGTTTTATCGATGATAAATAAAAGCCAATTTTTGTTCACATTTAAAATGAAAAAGGTTTTAAATATCATCGTGAACGATTGAATTCGATACATTCTAAAAAAGAAACAAATGTGCGTTATAATTTATTATTATTTTGTAAAAGTATATCTATTGTAATTACCACAATCGTTACAAACGTTTGGTCTTTTTGATGGGATTCTATTTGATGGATCGTAGTCGATGTAAGATGTATCATCTATTGTTGAAAGCCTACTATACCCAGTGTTCCTTTCATCAACGTGCATTTGAACATTCGTCGTTGTAGCCAATGTGCTTCTACCGTTCTGCAACATCTGTAACGTGACGAAACGATCTATCGCATATAAATAATGAAATTAACGTTTTATTTATTATCATTCATATTTCCATAGACAATTGTCCTAATTTTAAACAATAAATTGCATAAAATTATTCTAATAATTTATATTTTAATAGAAACATTTATTCAAATGTTATTACTCACTTTCATAATCACTTTTTCATATAATCATACGTTTATTAAGAAATATTTATGAAGTCTTTAATTCGAAATGACTGCTGGTTAATAGCAACAAGTAGTTGTTATAAATACGAAAAAAAAAAAAAACGAAGTGTAAGAGAAAGATAAAACCTCGAATCATGTAAATACTAATGTATAATGAATGAAAAATAATAAGATAAAAAACGAAAGTGTTTTTAAGGTGACCCGAACGAAGTTAAATTATATAAAGATTAAGATTTGAGATTAAGATAGCGAAAGGATGAAAAAGTGAAAAGAATGAAAGTAAAGTAGAGTAAAAACCAAAGAAAGAAAAAAAAAAAGGATCACTTAAATCACTTACCACGCGTGGCAAAGCGTAAACGTAAGAGTGCAGACAGAACAGGAGCATGATTTTGCATGGTATTTTCGCGTGACAATCCATAATTATTTTTCCAGATCTAGATTTAGATCTAATCTGTATATATATTTGTATGTGTGCGTGTTCGTGTAAATATATATAAGTTTCTATGTGAAAGACGCCTGCTGCTAAGCGTGGATTCGCGTTGCAAGATTCGCGTAAGGGCACGTCAGTGTTGGCTGTATTTGCGTGCTTATGCCAGGTGTGAAAAGGTATTAAAGGTGTCGTCGAAGTTTTGCCGTTTTATACTAAATTATAACTAATGAAGCATGGCTGTAAGTGGGGATCGACAGCCTTGAATGCTGCGTTTGCATTGGCAGATGTTGCATGTGACAGCTTTTAAATCACCCGGCTCAACTGGTGCGGTGTCGTCTCACCTGCGTACTCATCCTCAACTCTCATACTTCGCTTATGAGACGCGAAAAAGGCTTCTACGTAGACGATATGTAAGTAAGTATGGTGTATTACTTACCTTCGTCTCATCATCATTGTTATGGCGCAATCGAATCTACCATCAACCACAATCGGCTAACAACCAATGTCAAACAATCACTTATTCTTTTTCTTCTTCTTCTTCTTCTTCTCCTCCTCTTCTTATTTTCTCTTTTTCTTTTCTATTATTTTTCACTCTTATTTCTCAAGGATTTACACGAGACTGGATCAATGTCAATTTCGTCAGCGACGACGCCAAGATCGCGAAAGTTAAACTTTGAGTTATTTCGATTCATTGACGACTGTGAAAATGTTCTTTTTTTCTTTTTTCTTCTCTCTCATTTCGTCAATTATTTTATATATTTTGTAAGGATATATTTTTTTTATTAACTAATTGTAAATATATATTTTAGCAGTGAGATTTTTTATCTCATTTTATTGTGAATTGTTCTACATGTGTATTTAATTTAAGTATGTTTTCATCTTTTTGGGTATTTATATTTATTTGCCATTTTTATTTCTTTCGTTGAATTGTTTTTATTTTTTTTAATAAAATGAGCAATTAAAATATTTTATCTGTTAACGACAGTTCACATTAATTTAAAAATTAATTCGTTCGATCAATAAAGTAGATCATTTATTCGTAAACCGAAAACATTCCATTAGTTTTCTTCTCTTAAATATTAATATTTTATTAAATTACGTAAGTTGAAAATGACGACGATCAAGAAAGAGAGAGTGAACATTGGAAATTTCCATCGAAGATAATTCACCTTCTTATGGTGCAAATGAAATACCTATTTAAATATTATATAACTTTCCATATATGGAGCTTCTGCATGCATCAAAGAGACATCTCGCGTGTACGTACGTTCATTGCAGTGATTTCACTTTCACTTGCAAATTATTTTCTTTCTCTGGGTTCGATAAGCGAGTCGTGACGATGAATAGCACGAGGAAAAAAAACAAGATCGTTAATTTTCAATCGCGCGATTCGATTCTCTCAGAGAAATATATTATTCACGAAACTTTCTTGCTCGTTAAAACTGCAACACAATGAAATATAACAATGAAATTTGACGAAAGTGAAAAGACATTAAGTTGACGATGATGTTGGGTCCGAGTTTCCCTTGCAAGCAACGATTATCACCCCACAACTCATTCAATTCGAATTGAATTACTTTTCTGAATATGTAACTTATATTTTCGTGAACATAAATTTCCATGCAGGTGTCAGTCATGTATGAAACATTGAAAGTGAAAAGACAGTGGACATTAAACTAAAATAAATGATCAAAAAATTCACGTATATGAACGGAGAATAATTTTTATACTCTCATATCAGATACAAAATTTCTGCTTATCATTGATTAATTCAGTCTAATGAATATTTAGAATGTTCTGGTTAGATCTGAAGAACAATTTTAGGCAAATTGATTGTCATGATTTTGAATATTGTATGACCATGTGTTTTAAGAAAATGTTCATAAATATTTGATCTTTGATATGATCAGATCTTATTGAGATGAATGTATTATAAATAAGGCGAGGCTCCCCTGATAAAATGGAAACGGCGAAACAATAAAATAAGGTGTATCGCCCGCATGAGGGTGTTATGACCCACATACCTTGACCCACTGGCACACGTTACAGGTGGGGCACAGTCATCCGTTCTGACGCATCTTATCTCGGGTACTTTGTTTAAACCGGAGTTCTGATAAGGTAGGTAGATTGTACGTAAGCTGCGACGACCTTCTTGGCTATCGAAGATTAACGAGCGAGAAAGGACGAAAGGCGTGCTCGTTTTTACGCTCGGTCGATCGATCTCGACGTGATCGTTCCATTTCGTTTTGTTTCTTTCCTTGCGCTAATAAACGAAATAAAAAGAAAGAGAAGAAGAAAAGAGTGACGATGAAGAAGAAGAAGAATTTACTAGACGTCCCATTTCGATGGGAATCGTAATAATAATAGTAACTAAAAAAAACAAAAAAAGAAAAAACAAAGTAGAGAAACTAGAAGCAATGAACGATTATCGTAGCCATCATCATCTGGGTCACTGGTCCTTAGATATGTTATTTTTTTTATTATTTCTGTCCGTCTTCCTCATCTTAGAGAGAAATCACGAAGCGAATCTCGAAGAGAGATAAATTTGAATAATCTCAACCGGTAATGAATTTTCGATCGTACGGATGATAATATATCTGTCCGGTTATTTCACGCTGAATTAACATACGACTAGCCTAAATTTCTCACTCCTGCCACTCGTCCATCCACTATTCCGTATAAATAAAGTTGTAAGACGGAAGTCGAGTCTTGTGTGAAAGTTTGCGCTGTCGTGAACGCGTTAAAACATCGGCAGGTATCGATTCAAGCTTAGCACTTCGGGAAATATATTTAAAGTTCTTCGTGAATTGTGTGTATATGAAGAAATAACGTATATCGAAAGAATAGTGATAGATTTGTTTGTGTGTGTGTGTGTATGTCGTGCGTGTAATCGTGCAAGGGATAATAATGTACGTTAGGATTTTATTCGTTGCAGTATCGTTAGGCGTATTCGTTACGGCATCTGATAACGAGGTACGTAAAGATGTGTATGTATGCAAATATTATTTGTAGATGATAAATTCGTTTAGTATTAATGTTACGAAATTATTTCTCATAGACGAGATCGACTTTATCTAACGAAACATTCAACTTTACAACCAAGGATACAAATATCACCGATGATAAAGGATTTTTTGATTGGCTTTACGCTTTAATTGGCAAACCGATACCAACCGCTACACCAATACCAGAAATAATTGAATCTCTGAAATGTCCTTCGTGCGGTACGTAAAAATAATTTCATTTTTTTTCGTTCAAATGTAAAATAAAATTGTAATGCGTTATTAATATTGATATGAATGTACTAAATTATTTGATCACGTGGACAAGTTTATCAATTTTTAGAATAAAGAAAGAGATAAAAATTGTCGGTCGTTTATTTCAAAGTGACAAAGTGATTTACGACTCTAAGTAAAATAGAAAAATATTTATAGAATACTTCTGAAAGATTTCAATCTTTGATTCATCTCGAAATAGTCACCTCTTGATTTTAGTATCGTCTTAAATAGTCTTGGTATACCAAGTTACCATTTCTGCGATTTTGTTGAAGTAATTTGTTTGAAGAAATACTGAATTATATTTTCAATTCATTTCCAATGCAAATAATACTATGAACAATTGGATATAACATTCATTTAAATCAACCATATATCATTTTGTAATATTGATCAAATACGTAAAAATGAATTTCAATAATAATGTTATTTTTTCAGTATGTGGTTTGACAAATACACAGAAACGAATAGTAGGAGGTGTCGAAACGAAAGTAAATCAATATCCGTGGATGGCATTGTTAAAATATAAGAAACGTTTCTATTGCGGTGGATCTGTTATAAATTCAAGATACGTTTTGACAGCAGCTCACTGTGTTGACAGGTATGATCACGTCACTTCCTGGATCCAACCTACCACAGATCTTAACTTTACTTTTCATAATTGATTTCATCGTACGATTTCTCTATAGATTTGATCCAAGTTTAATGTCCGTCGTTATTTTGGAACACGATCGAAACTCTACTACGGAAACCCAAATACAAGAATATAAAGTGGAACAAGTTATAAAACACAGTGGTTATTCATTCGTGAATTTTAACAATGATATCGCTTTAATCAAATTGAACAGCGTTATCGCGTTTGAAGGTTTAATGAGACCTGTATGTTTACCGGACAAAGGTACGTTAATTAAAATTAAATTAAGATTTTAAACAGGTGTATATAAACATTTGCTAGCACTGAAATGTGCAATATTCGATGTAATATTTTATGTAATTTTATTTTCAATTATGCGTAACACAATTTTTAATTATTATATTTAACTTTTTCAAAAAGATTTAGTATTACGTAATTTTGATCGTAAAAAAAGTATTAATCATTTATAATATTAAGACGCGATTTTCTTTAGGAAAAACGTATTCTGAATCGATTGGTATTGTTACTGGATGGGGCGCTGTTGAAGAATCAGGATCCGTTTCAAACACTTTGCAAGAAGTTATGGTTCCTATTCTCTCTAACAGTGTGTGCCGTTCATTGAACTATCCATCAAGAAGAATTACAGATAATATGATGTGTGCTGGATACGCACAAGGAAACAAGGATTCTTGTCAAGTATATCAAAAATCTTTTGATTGATCATTCTAATCGATCATTGATCATAGATTTATTATATTACAAATGTTTTAGGGTGATAGCGGAGGTCCTTTACATGTTCTTAACGATACTGTTCATCAAATCGTTGGTAAGAATCCTATTGAATTTGATTACACAACGAATTATTCAGATTTTTTATTCAATAAATTTGTTCATACATTATTAAGGTATAGTCTCATGGGGTGAAGGATGTGCGAAACCCAAATATCCAGGAGTTTACACTCGAGTAAATCGATACCTTACATGGATTCAGCGTAACACGTTAGACGGTTGTTATTGCTGACACAGAAATATTAATGATCGATAGAGACTGATCAAAATCATTTTAAATGACCCTAATATTTGCATACGTGATACTCAATAATACTGGACATGACGTTTTACAGTAAAACAAAACAGTGACGGAGATTATTTATTCATCTATTTATATTAAATTATTGTTTACCTTTTTGTACGACAAAAAAAAACATATCGATATTTATTTTATTATAAAGAATGAAAAATATTATTTTAAACAAATTCCCAATTGTGTGTGTGTGTGTGAATGAATGACATGCTGAAGATTCGTATGAAAAATGTTAATTTAAGATTAGGAAATGGAATCGTGATCGAAACGAATCAGTTTGTTGAGTGAGTGTAACGCAGATAACATTCGTACAGGGGTTCTTATATATATATATATATTTATGTATACATGTATATGAGAAGTTTCACACATCCAAAGAGTATGTTAAAAGGAAGTTGTTGGGCGTGCGCGCGTTCGTGCCGGGACAGTGGCTACGTAGTAATAAACATGGCAGCGGAGAGCAGCGAAGGTTTGCCAATATCTCCGTCCGAGAAATCGTTGACCGGTAGTTTAGTGTCTGATGAAAATGAAAAAATCGTATCCCGTTCACCGTCGAGTTATTCCATACGAGAAGATAAATGGCCAGATTTGGTAGTGTCAAGACCTAAAAAATTGGACGCCTGGTGGTCGCCGAGACGTAAGTACAAACAACATACCAAACAAAGTCGAACGATGCGAGCGCTATCTTCTTTTCTTACGATCATGCGCTGCCTAATTTTCCAATTTCGGCGCGCTTATTTAAAATGACACATATCTTAAACTATCCTGCGTTAATTTAAAATAATAAACCTAAAGCTATCCTGCGTTTATTTAAAAAAAACAAAGTAACGTTCGTTTCTCTGTGCCGAACGTTCGCCATCTTTTTTTTTTTTCGACAATTTTTATCTGGTATAAAAAGTGTTATAATATTTTTAAAACGTATAACGTTTCGTTCGTATAATTTAAATAAAATATTTATAATAATAATAATAATAATTTTGAGATAACATTAATAATATTCATGATTAAGAAATTCGTTTGCAGTCTTATCGTTAAATAAACGATAAGTTTAATCGAGGTCATAAACTGTGACCACGCGTTGATGTCTTTACCGATCCGTTGGAACTCTCACAGTCACGTGTAATATCCGAGAATCGTCGAGAGATGTCGCTAGTAACGTTATCGTAAACTATCGATTATCATAGGTGGAGGCAAAGTCGGCGGGAAAATCAATGTTTCGTAGGCGCCGGGGAATACGCCATTTCTATCGTGAAACGTTTTGGTATCGACGTATAAACGCGTCGACATCAGCAAACGCGTTCGACAGTTTAGTCGATTGTTTATTGTTCAACAGAGTACGTACACACAAGCACGGTCCCAATTCGATAAAACGTTTCAAACGGAGAGTTCGAAAAAAAAAGGAAAACAGTTACACGATGTTGTTACGATATTATCGAGAATTAGGTAACACCTTTACGATTATTCGCAAGGATGTTTCCACGCGAGTTGGAACATTTGTTTAAATAAACGACGTTTATAAAATACGAGATAATCATCTATTATTATATTTTGTCTGAACCTGGATCGATATTTAATTAACATCCGAAGGAACGATACAATCGAAGAAGGAGAAAAAGGATTAGAAGGGACGGAAAGATTTTCTCTTCGTCTGCATTGCGGTTTAAAGTTCGTAATATGAAATCTTGGTCGGTTAGATTCGATCGATAAAGTGTCGAGGTCGTCATCGGTTGGAAGAGAGAAGGAGAGAAGAAGAGGAAAAAACAAAGAAAACAATAAGGCTAGGGTTTTCTGGAAAGATCTTCTATGCGGCAAGAACCCCAGAGCGGCTTGAAAACGCGACCTCCGGTCGATCACGGTGGTCTTCATCACGGCGGGGTCATGCTCGAGGAGGACATGGCCGGTGCCCAGGACACAATTTACCTTTGCAATTTTCGCGTGTCCGTTGACGGCGAGTGGCTCTGTTTGAAGGAACTCCAGGACGTCGAGTTTTCTTTGCAAGACTCGATACAACGTTCACCTTCGCCACCTTTACCTTTAAGTGGTATTGATCATCATCCTCATCGTCGTCGGCAACAGCTGTTATCCGATCAGCGGGATTTTCGCGATGCATTGCCGCCAACTCCACCGCCGCCATTGCGTCACGTCTCAAGCTTGTGTCTGTACTCTTCTGCTTCTTCTTCTTTCTATCCTTCCTAATTCCTAATCCTTCTAATTCCTTCTTACCACGTTTGTTTCGTCATACCATGTCCTTCTTCCTTGGTCCTTTTATCCTTCGTTTCATACCTCCAGCAGTGTTCGTTATTTTATATTTTATTCTTTTTGTTATTATACTTGGAACTGATCAAGTTGTTTTGTTCCTCTATTTGGATTTTATCAGAATATTATTTTCATTTAGAAAATGATTCACCACGTGGACGGAGTGTTTCCTATCGATTTCGTACGCTTTTATATGTTTCGTAATTTTTTCTTGTTGTTGTTTTTTTGTCTTTCTTTACATGGTCTCGCTTTCACGATATATATCATCGTCTTTACATACCTTTTTCAAACTCGGGTCACGCGAACACTCTTTTTTACGTCAGCGAATGCACTCTCTTTCTTCTACGCTCTTGCACGTACTTTTTCTACATTTCGCATGAAGAATCTCGGATCGTATTTTTTCATTTTTTGTCACGATTCTTATCTAAATTTCGTCGTTTTCGTCAAAAATGATCTTAAATCTATTCGCAATTCGCTTATGCGCCTACGGCTTATTGCTTTTCTCAAAATGTTTATGAGTCGAATCACAATTGGCAAATATTCCGAGTATGAACGAATAAGAATGAAAGAAAGAAAAAAAGAAATTGATTGAAAGGGAAAAGGTGGAAATATAAAAAAAAAAAGAAAAAAATTCGTCGGGACATTGAAAATTGATGAAAGATGAAAACGGAAGGAATATTTTTGCAGCACGAGACCCGGTGATCATCGAAAGGAGTAATCTTGTAAACATTTCTAAATTGATCGTGAAAGAGCTCATCGAAACTTCATTGAAATATGGACGCATGCTCGATTCGGATCACATGCCCCTGCAACATTTCTTCATCGTTTTAGAACACGTACTCAGGCATGGTTTGCGACCGAAGAAGGTAAAGGAGTTAATAAAAACAGAAAAAATCATCGAAGTATTGATCGCATTGATCAATTAACGACGATTCAACTTCGATTGCAGGGTTTACTTGGACCCAAGAAGGAGCTTTGGGACATCCTTCAACTCGTGGAGAAATACTGTTCTGAAGCGCAAGATATTACATCCAGTATTCGCGACTTGCCGACGGTTAGGTACCACGCGTTTCACTTGTTTTATTATATTTTTTATCGAATATTCATTATTCGCGTCATATCTTTCATAGGAATATGCATTGACGTTACAAAATTATAATGAGTTTAAATAATTTCAAGTGTTGCGTCATGATTCTAATATAATTTGTCATAGAAATGATGGATTTTTACTGACAATTATGAATTTGAAAGATTCAATTTTTTAACGTAAATTAAATTGTACAGGATAAACAATGGATAAATTGTTAATTATAACATTTTATTGATTTTCAAAATATATTTTAATTGCTAAATATTATTTTTCTAAAGTATAGGTTTCAATATCATTCAATTTACAAAAGTATAATATAAATATTACAAAATCACACACACAAATAAATTGTTAATGAGTATTTTGATTATTCAGTAGTAGTAAGTTTCAATATAATTCAATTTATAAAAGTATAATATAAATATTACAAAATTCCAAAATAAATTGCTAATGAGTACTTTGAGTACTTTGATTATTTACAATTATTTCAATTAAAATTTTATAAAGTTGTCGTACACACGTTAAAGAATTTTTGTAAAGTAAAAATCCAGAGATCTGTTTCGTGATTTCAATTTTTCAAACAGAATTAACAACGATACTTAGCTTCGTTTTTAAAATCACTCGAATCATTGCATATTCCTATTATTCGGTTCGACCATTATTCAGAGCATCATCATTATTTTCAGAACTGCCATGGGCCGGGCGCGTGCCTGGCTTCGAATGGCACTCATGCAAAAGAAGTTAGCTGACTACCTAAAGGTTTTAATCGATCACAAGGATGACATTTTGTCTGAATATTTCGAACCGGATGCTTTGATGATGAGCGAGGAAGCTATCGTGGTAATGGGCTTGTTAGTTGGTTTGAATGTGATCGATTGTAATTTCTGCGTTAAGGTCAGTTCATACAAAAATAAGCAAATCAAATGAAATCAAAATCAAAACTATTCAATAAAACAAAATTCAAACTCGAATTAACATTTTCGCGATAGGAAGAAGATCTCGATTGTCAACAAGGTGTGATCGATTTTTCGTTATATTTGCGTAATAGCAATCACATACCTGGAGAATCACCTGACGACGAATTAGAAAACGACAACATGACAACTGTCCTCGATCAAAAGAATTACATCGAGGAACTTAATCGACACTTGAAGTAAACCCAATTATCCTTTAATTTACGATTATTTTTCTCAACTATCGACGAGAAATGATTAAAAATAACAATTGATGACACGTATTTTTAGCGCAACCGTGACGAATCTCCAAGCGAAACTTGAATCTCTGACTACGACTAATGCATTAATGAAAGAGGATTTGTCTATAGCAAAGAATAATTTTCTATCGTTGCAAGAAGAGAACAGACAACTTAAGAAAGAATTAGGCATAGAAATCAAAGATGCTAATGAGGTATACTACTTTCTTTTTTCGTTTTGTTTTTCTTCCATTAAATCGTAGATGAAGATTTAGTTTTGTTGTTGTTGTTTTTTGGGGAATTAGTAGAATTAGTTTTTTGATGTATTATTTTAGAACGGCAAGGCTCCTATTAAAATAACGGAAACCACGACGGAAATCGAAGAACTTCGAAGTAGACTCGAATCGGAGAGAAAATTGCGACAGGACACGGAAAAGGAATTGCAATTACAGGTTTATTATTCAATTTTGATTGAATCAAATGAATCGTCGATTGTTCGTTTTAATAATTCGAATCGATGACTATAATAGATAAGTATGAAGTCCGAGATGGAGGTGGCGATGAAATTGTTAGAAAAAGACATCCACGAGAAGCAGGATACCATAATATCGCTTAGGCAACAACTCGACGACATCAAACTGATCAACTTGGAGATGTACAAAAAATTACAGGTGATTCGAAAGCTTTTCTCAGAAGTCAAATTATTCCATTTTTACAAATTAACATTTTTTTTTTACTAACCAATATACCTAACTAATCTTACAACGTGAATTTAGAGAAGAAAAAGAAAAAACACCAGAGCATCTTTAACGATTCATTTATTAATCTCGTCATCGCGCGATTGTAGATAAGAAGAAATTAGTGATATCACGTTTACGATGCAACGCACACATGCACACGCATACGAGACTTTTTCTTTCTTTTTATTTTTTTTTTTTGTTGATTTATTTTACGACGGAATAGGAATCATTCTTGGAAATGAGGTATAAGTAGAAACGAATATATTAATAATTGAACAAAATTTAAGATTAAGTTAGGCGTATAGAAACGGAACTGCCTCTAGGCAGTCTAATATTCTTTTTTTAACTCACGTTTCAGATTTTATCAGGTACACAGGGAGTGATACAAGGGGCAAGCCCAAATACTCGCGGCACTTAGGTTCTTTTGTTATTAATTTTTGTTCGTAAAGTAAAGTAAAGTAAAGTAAAGTAAAGTAAAAGTGAGAGAAGCGTGTGTAAGAAGGAGAGGCTTGCATACACATATCTATTCTCTGTTTTTTTGGATGTGTGTTTCTTCCCTTGTAGGAATGCGAGCACGAGCTGACGCAGAAAGGTGAGATGGTGAGCCGTCTACACGCCAAGACCAATCAGATCGGCAAGATATTGAATAATCTCGAGAAGTACAATCATCTAATGAAGGATGGAGACAATATACGTACTCCGACTACGCCCTGTAACGCATCTAAATCGATTTTAAATAAAAATAGTCCAACCTCTCCGAGAGGTTCGTCGTACGGAACGGAAAATCATCAGAACGATCGAACGTCGTGCGATCATCTTCAACGTAACGTAGATAATAAAAGACCGAAGGAATCGTTTGAAAAATCTAAAAGAAGCAAATCCAACGACGACGTTGCCGTAACCAACGTTATCAATGATAAAAAAACATCTTAAGGGATTAACACAATTATTTGTTCCGGTCAATTTTTATTAGGGAGTCGTCTAATTGTTATAAAGCAACACTAACAACAACAACAAACATTAAAATATCTCTTTTTCTACGACGTAAAACGTGATAATATTGAAATCGTTAACTTCATCGCAATTTCGACTAATTTTTTCGCTTGTTCAGCGAAGAATTGTCGCTTTCCTATATGCGCTCCTTTCTACACGTTGATTCGCGCGTACTCTCATTGATTATCATAAATATATAATAATAGTAATAATAATAATATATAATAATAATAATAATAATAATTATATATATCGCTCGACGTTCGATCGCGAGCATCGATTTCGAAAAGTTTGTACTTTCTCGAAAAAAGATATAAAAAAAGAAAGAAATGCGAACTATGCGCCGAAATCGAGAGAATTGAATTTACGTATTTAAAAAAGAAACTCTATACGTTCTCTGTTTAAGCAGGCGCAGGATTATAAAAGGACAATAATCCCGAGAATAGTTTTCTCCGAGTCCCTATATTATCCTCGTATTTTTCAGAAAACGAAACTCAACTATTACTACTATTACGATTCGATTTCCATTATCTTATTTGCTGATTCAGACCGAACAAATTTTCTTATTCTTATTCTTATTTTTATTTATTTAAGGGGTTGTACGCAGTTGCGAGACTCGAAAAAGACGTATTTTCATGAATTTTTTCTAGAAACAGTTTTTATTTCTCAAAAAAAATTGTTGGTAATTCAAATAGAGCCAACTTTTGAGAATACAATAGCGTCCTCTAAAAAACGACGTTTGGCGGTGATCTTCATTTTGGCGGTTTGTATTATTGAAATTAAAAAATATGGTGGATTCTTTTAAAGGATAGATTAATGCAGGTATTAAAATCAAGGAATAATAAAAATTTTGATTTTTGACAAAATGGCGTCTATTTGAAAAATAGTTGTTGTTTTTGACTAAAATTTTCGCTCTAAATTGTTACAAAAAAATAGTAATAAATTTTGTTAAAAATTATTCCTTATACTTAATACCCGAGGAATATATCTAAGAAGATTGTGTAAAAATTTGAAACCGATCGGTTAAGCCGTTTTTGAAAAATTACGCATAGTTAAAAATTTTTGTTTGCAGCTTACATGAAGTGAAGAATATTTGTCGAATCGATTTGAAATTTTCAGAGAATATACTTAAATATATATACATTCCGAAAATGCAAAAAAAAAAAGAAATCGATTTTTTGAAAATCCTAACTGCGTATAATAACCCCTTAATTTCGATCAGTACACATTTGCTCGAATATATATCTTTTTTTATTTTTCTTTTTTATATTGAAGAAGCATTTATTTCAGGAATGTGAAGCTTCCCTTAAGCATAAGACAGAACTGATCAAAAAATTGGAGGCTAAAACACTCTCGATGACCGAGACATTCCAGAAACTGGATGAACAGTACGTTTGTTTGTCTTTCATTAATATTAAGATTATATAGGTACCACGAATTTTATTCGATTATCACATCTCGTCGTGAATATTTTATTGATTAAATTCTTTTATCATTTTCTTTGTTTTTTTAATATATATATTATCGTTGATATTTGTTAACAATACGAATTATTTTGATTAGAGTATATATACCTATGTTTATTCGTCAAATATTTCTGGTAGATTAAATTGAAATATTTAATATTAAAATATTCAATTGTCGATTATATTAACCCGTTTGTTTTATCATCGAATGGTGCGTCGATTTAAAACGAATCGCACATTTGTGATTAATTGAACGGTTAAATAATTATATAGAACATTTATTTTTTACTTAGAAATCGGGTTTAATAAGATAAATAGGTAACGTAGCTGAAAAAAAAAAATAATTACGCTACCGGTCGAATTCTCTTTATGGGGATATTGGCAAATCTTCATTAAACAGCTACTCGATAAGACTTACCTCGGTGTATAACTTAGGATTATCGAAATATATGAGACACACACACACACACACACAAACATACATATATTATATAATAATAATATTAATAATAATGTTTTTCGCAATAATCAAGTAGATTTATACCCAATTAGGCGATTTCATTCGAGATCATAGTAAAAATATCATATCGTTCTAATTCATCAAACTAATTGTATTGTTCACGATTCATTCACTCATTTTTTCTCTTTTTAATCAAAAGAAATATGTGCTTTTATATTTAAGGAACTGATTTTGCGTTTGGTTCTTTCGTTATTTTAATATTATCGATCGAGCAATAATAATAAAACGAAACTAAAAAGAATAATGTGATAACGTTCGTTGCTCGAAATTATGTATTGGCATTAGTGAAATTGCCATAGAAATTGCATCGTTTTCTTTCCAGTGAAATATTTTCGTTGATCGTTCGATATCAGAAATGGTAAACACATTTATTATATAAGCATCGAGCTATGGGAGGTTGTCATAATGCACCAGAAATGCTAAATGCGTGCGTGCTTGTATTAATAATTACGAAAACAAATAAAATCATCAAATAAAACCATTTGGAAGTTTGTTAATCCTTCAAATTCAAGATCTAAATAAGATCAAATTTTCTTTTCTTTTTCTACAATTTCGTTTCATTTTCTTTCCAATTAAATTTCTTTCGTTCATATCGAGATACGGAGATCGTTCCTTCCACGATTATAGAAGGTAAGTTAAGTATATTAAATATTAGTAATTAAATATACATAAAAGAGAGAGAGAGAAAGAGAGAAACAAAGAGAAAAGTAAAAAGTACAAATGAAATCAAAGTTTACGTTAAGCTGATGGCTTTTATTCTTACCCCATGAATTCAATCGTTAATTCTTGAACAAAACGTTTGGACCTCCCATATAGCTTTAGAGAAACAATACTTCCTTTTGAATAATTTTATAAAAGTAAAAGAGAGAGAGAGAGAGAGAGAGAGAGAGAGTTAGAGAACGAATTTGAATGTGAATAACTTTGTGAACGGAAGATTTGAAAACTTTCTCCTTTATTATTACATTCAATCTCTGAAATAATATCATGAAAATTATTGAAATAACAAGATTACAGACTCTCAAATCGAGTATCCCAAAAGCTTCCGGTCTCTCTCTCTCTCTCTCTCTCTATTCTGTCACGTTAATTCAGGCTCTTTCAATAGCACCGACCGATATGCAGAGAAGCGATTAGTTAGACTTAACCAGTTTTAGTGGGCCCCCATTGTTTTAGATCGTGGCCAATTAAACGCGCAAGTTTAAGAAAATCCCTTCTAAATCGATGCAACTTCGTATTCCAATTTCACGGATATTGTTGGTGATAGTGTGGTGTTAGAATGAATTATAATTATGGTAAATAATATTATGTAACGAGAGAGAACGTTAAAAACCGAACGAACTAGTCGCAAAAAACAGTTCCATGAATGCAGTTGAAAAAAAGAAAAAATATAAAAAAAAAAAAAGAGAGGAGAGAATAATTTTCTCCTTTAATATGGGGGTGCGGGGGTGGGGGTAGGGAGGAGGAGGGTCAGGTTTAAATTACTTTCACTTTTCATTCATCGCTATTACATTTAAGATCATTACGCGTATTCATCGTCAACGTAATTACGTTTAGTTACGCGTTACTTGTTCCTTTAAAAAAAAAAAAAAAAAAAAATAAAAAATAAAAAAAAGGAGAGCCAATGCTTTTAAGAATTAAGGTAGAACGATGTGACTTAATTAGGCGCAAGGAATTGGACGGAGTTAAAGCAAGGACCGAGGAGAAGGCTAAGGTCTTAGCTGCCGAGGCTGCTGAGAGGACAGCACGAGCCAAGGATTTTGAGAGGGAATTACGAGTTGAACGAGAATGGAGAACGTCCCTTCAAGAATCATCGATCTCTAACGCGGAAAGGATTTCTCAATTGCGTCAAGAAAACGATCAGCTTAAACAAATGTCCGAGGTACGGATTAAAATCTAAACTTTTGTTAATAATTATTTTTTCTTTGTTTATAATTAAACGAAGGAACATTGTTTTTTTTTTCTTCTTGTTTTCTTCTTCTTCTCTTAACAAAATATATATCGCAATTTTCATTTAATTTCTTTCTTACAGTTTTCTATTTTTTTTTTTATTATTATTATTATTATTATTCGTTGAAATAAATGAATTGGATGAAGAAATTCAATCGTATTATTTCAGAAATACGTAACACTCCAGGAAGAATATTACGCGTTAAAGGAAATCTGTTCGGAACAAGAAAGAACTCTCGAGGAACTTGGGATGCAGTTGAGCGCAGCTAAACTTGCGACGGTCGAATTACGCGAGGCTGCTGACAATGCACAACGGCAGTCGCAGCAAGATGGCGGCGGGACTGCATGGGCGGACGATCGACAGGTAACCCATTGCAAGGGTTGTAATCGTGAGTTCAACATCACTCGTCGTAAGGTAATCAAACTTTTTAATTACCCCTTGGATCAATTATCTGCACCATTCTTCCCTTTTACTTCGATCAGCTTTCGTCGTTGTTCCGTTCCGTTCCCCCCGTTCCCTCTCCACCTCCACCTCCTCCTTTTCCTGTTCTTCAATCGGTCGTCTTACATTCGAATCGACATTTACTAAAGAGAAGAGACTACATGCACCATCCTTAATCGTTCAATTATCTCCTGGCAAAGTGGAAATTGCAACTTCATCCTTAAAACTTGTATTTCAAGGTGATAGTAAACAAGTACCTACCATCACCAGAAGCTTTCACATCCCATGATCCTCAATCGAGGAAGCGATACTACTCGTGTAACAACATTCCACTTAGAGAGGCCTTGTCAAATCGATTATGCTAATGATCTCGTTTCCAGGATGATGATTATTATCGAGTTACACTGAAGTTCGGGGAATCGTTAGATTCGTCTAAAAAAAGAAACAAAAAAAGAAGGGAATAACCTGTTTCGTTGTCTTTATGATGACGTTATACGGATGCCGAGAAACATTCTTATCGTTAGTTGTACTACAGTTGAAATGTATTTTTTTTTTTTGGTCTTCTTCTTCCTCCCTTTATTCTTTTTCTTTCCCATTTTTCTAGCACTCTTCCTCCTCCTCCTCATCCTCGTCGTCTTTCTCTTTCTATTTTGCTGCTTCCATCGCAGGATACTTTTTCTTCTTAACACGAATAACGCGCCGGCACGGTATAAGCACTTAAAGTATTCACGGGGAGAGATCTGATCGTTCCGAAGTGCGGTTGCGTGCATCGATAAGGTGTAGTGGTCAGGAAGGGTAAAGGGAGTGTTAGGACGAAGCCAAAGAGAAGAAGAGTGAGAAAGAGAGAGAAGAAATAACGAGAAGAGTCGAACGAAAAGCGAAAGAGAACGAAGCTAAAAGAGAGAGAGAGAGAGGGAAAGAGAGGTGGTAGGCAAGCATTCGTCATACGGATAAATTCCGCGCTGAAATTTATACGCGCCAGTACCTTATCGAAATTTCGTAGACGTGCACGATAGACACGATTTACTGTAACGGCTAGCTAACTTCTCGACACTCAACGCTAATCGTGAGCAGTATTCTTTAGCCTTCACACGGTACAAAGAAATCCGATTACCCAGCTATCGTTGATATTCTCTTTTTATTCATCGTTCACGCATTTCCGACATACTCAACCATTAGAAATAGTCAAAAGTAACGAAAGAAAATAAGAGAATGGGGAAAATGTGAAAAGAAGAGATATAGAATGGAGTGCAAAAAAGCTGAGATTGTGAGAGTTATGAAGTTTAGGTTTAATAAAAATAGCTCGTAGGGGGTAGGGAGAAGTTATGTGTCCTTTGCTTAAAAGCCTTCATATTCCTTGGAAGAACCAGAACGTCCAATTACATTATTGCACCATCACCCGATTTATATTCATGATTACATGTCATGCATGCAGGTTGTGCATGCATATTCAGCTCGCGGATGCGATAGAGACGTTGCGCCGTTGTTCCGTGAAATACATTTAGACCTGTATTCGTCTCTTTGTTTTACCAAGGTAAGAAAAGGAGACGGTTTGAACTAGGAAAGGATATCTACCGTTGGACGACGATGTTGCGAGAGTGAGAGAGAGGTAAAACGGGCCCGTGGCTTGATAGGAAAGGGAAGGCTCGTAAGTTATTGCATAATAACAAGGCAGGAGTACCCGAGGCATCCTTGTTACTCATTTTTCGCGGCGTGGATGTATTACCATACTGTTTAATATAGACCATGCCAGCCGCGGACAAGGTTCGTCCAGATGGGAATCATACCAGTAGGCAAACCTTCCCTCCAGGGCTGCGTTTACCTTCGCGAGCATCCACTGTAGGAAGGCGAGAGTTGCCACCTTTCTCTCTTCTTTCTCACTCTCTCTCTTTCTCTCTTTCTTTTTTTTTTATTTTTCGACTCTTGAGGTGCTAGTCCTTACCAGGAAGTTCGTAGGAAAACCACGCCGGGGTAGATGCAAGCTCGCGTACTTGCACATGCAAAGGCATGCAAAACAATGACCCAACCCATCCCCCCCTTGTACATTTCTGTCCGGTAGGTACGTTGCCTTTACTCGAACACTTCCCTTCAGCCAATCCTCCCTTTTCCGGAAATTTTTCCTCACTACTCCGAGCTTTCTGATCTTATTTCTACGTACAAATTATTCTTCTTCTTCTTTTTCTTATTCTTATTCTTCTTTCATGCTTTAAGTGTATATATCTATCTTTGTTTTTCATTTTTATTTTTAAATATATAATATATAACTTATTATTATTTAATTAAATATTAATAATATTTTATATAAAATATATAATATATAATATAATGCGAATGGAAATAAAGAAATTTTTTGTAGGATTCCGTTAGAAAAATGATTCATTAATTCGTAAGAAACACACACGGGTATCGTAATAATTTTTTTCTTCGAGTGGGTGTTAAAACGTTCGAACGGAATATTTCATGAAAATTTTCTAATCTCCGTTCTGTTCAATCAACGAAGTCAACGCGTTTTTTCGATCACATTTACTTCCAAAGAAGAAGAAGAAGAAGAAGAGATCCTCTTTCGTCAGTATTCTCATCGATTCATTCTATCGATAATTTTCATATCGACGATTTGTTCGATATCTTCGGTAATGAAACCCCACCACCACCACCACCGTTATTATTTTTCCAATATGCTTTTCTTTGCTATAAGATATTATGATACGTAAACTGTGCCGACCCGATTTTACTTCGCACAGTTACATTCACTCATATTTCTTTTATGCATCAACGAAAGACATGCATCAACTTGATCGAAAACTTTCTTTACGAAATGTACGGTATTATTATTATTATTATTATTATTATTCCGAAAGAAATCCTATTTCCATTCGATACAAAATAGAAGAAATTAGATCTACGATCAATTTTCAATCATACGCGATATTATTTTCTTCTTTAACTTTGTGAATATTTTTCTTTTTTTTTTATATTAAATCGTTTCAATCAAATATCGCGTAAAATTTCAATTATTTTTCTTCTTTTATTTTTGATTAAAAAAAATAATAACAATGATAAATAAATATCGGTTTAAGAACAATTAGAAAATAACTTCTCATAAAAAATCAACAAATATCAATATTAATAAATAGTCACAAATATTATTTTCTCTTTAACTGTGTGAATATTTTTCTTTTTTTTTATATTAAATCGTTTCGATCAAATATCGCATAAAATTTCAATTCTTCTTCTTTTATTATTTTTGATTAAAAAAATAATAACAATGATAAATAAATATCGGTTTAAGAACAATTAGAAAATAACTTCTCATAAAACATAGACAAATATCAATATTAATAAATAGTCACAAATATTATTTTCTCTTTAACTGTGTGAATATTTTTCTTTTTTTATATTAAATCGTTTCGATCAAATATCGCATAAAATTTCAATTCTTCTTCTTTTATTATTTTTGATTAAAAAAATAATAACAATGATAAATAAATATCGGTTTAAGAACAATTAGAAAATAATTTCTCATAAAAAATCAACAAATATCAATATTAATTAATAATCACAAATATTATTTTCTCTTTAACTGTGTGAATATTTTTATTTTTTTTATATTAAACCGTTTCGATTAAATATCGCATAAAATTTCAATTCTTCTTCTTTTATTATTTTTTTAATATATTATAAGAACAATTAGAAAATAAATTCTCATAAAAATCAACAAATATCAATATTAATAAATAGTCACAAATATTATTTTCTCTTTAACTGTGTGAATATTTTCTTTTTTTTTTATATTAAATCGTTTCGATTAAATATCGCATAAAATTTCAATTCTTCTTCTTCTCTCATCTCTCTTCTTCTCATAAAAAAGTCAACAAACATCAATATTAATTAATAATCACAAATATCATCATTCAATCCAACTTTTCGTACCAATTATAAAACACGAATAAAAATTAGTATCAATCCAAGAGCATTACCTCTGACTACTTTTGTTACACGAATACAAAAAAAAAAAGAAACTAAGTAAGTAAGTAAGAACAAAAAAGAAAAAAAAAAACAAAAACGTAGGTAGAGAGTCGAAGAAAGAAAATTCAACGCGCAAGTTTACGGATCGCCAACGGTCCATCATTTGGTCGACAGTATCTTTTAGATCTGATCTCGAAGAGACTGATTTATTCTACTTGGAAAGTATCTATAAGTAGGTATCTATCTCCGTTAAAAGATAAGATGTAAGAGAGTAGAGGGTGGTTCAGGTTAGACAGAGAAAGAGAGAACAGGAACGAGAGTGAGTGAGTGAGAGAGAGAGAGAGAGAGTATACCCGGTAGAAGGAAGTTGCAAGCACCAATCTACTGCGTTTAGGTCGTAAGTCATGCTGATGGGACGGTTCAATAATTAAGTTCGTTGAGGAAATCGGTTATCGAGACGATATTATTCGTCGTCTCTTACTTTCCGGTAATAACTGCTAACTTGGACCGCGCACGTCGAACCCATTGGGTTCGTTCGTTCATTCGTTCATTCGTTTATTCGTTCGTTCGTCGTCATCTTACTTAGCTGGGATTCAATTTAGATGTAAAATTTACTTGGGCATACTCTCGTGGGTTGCTCTTCTTAACCTGTTCATCTTCTCTGTCTCTGTTGATTCGTTCTTCTATCTCTGTCCTCAGTTTGTCTGAGACTCTCTCACTTGCTACCCTTTCTCTTTCTCTTTTCTTTTTATTTTCATTTGGGTGTTCGACGAAATTCACATTATTATAATAGAAGGGTCGGTAATGGTTCGAAAATAAAGAGCTCCGATAGGTGGAAAAGTAAAGAGAACGGTTTTTTTTTTTTCTTACACTTTTAGGTGGAACGAGTTCGAGGTAAGGAACGTGTACTTCTCGTAAAATTCTGTCTTTATCGTTGCGGTGGTCGACAAAACCTTCCTCTTCCTCTTCCTCTTCCTCTTCCTTCCTTCCTCCCTTTCCCTCTCTCTTTCTTACCAGAAACGTTCGTGTCTATGGGAATTTTTGTTCTTTTCCCAAAAGAGTACCAATCGATTTTCAACGCATTGGATACATTTTATCGATGATATGAGATATACTTTTCACGTTACTTTTCTTATTCATTATTTTGTCATATAATTTAACCATCTTATTACAATAATATAATACATGTATACATATATAATACATATATAATACACAAAAAAAATATAATACATATATACATATATAATACATCCTTTTCTTATTCATTATTTTGTAATAATTATTTAATAATATATATATAATTATTTAATATTAATATTAATTAAATTTTAATATTATAATTAATATTTAATATTATATAATATTAATTAATAATATTATATAATAATTATTTATAAAAATTAATATTAAATTTTATTAATATTATTATAAATATAAATATATAATTTATATTTATAAAAATATAAAAATAAAATATATTATTATAAATATAATTAATAATATTTAATATAAATAATTTAACCACCTTATTATACAAAGATATAATACATATATAATATATAATACATATATAATACATCCTTTTCTTATTCATTATTTTGTAATAATTATTTAATAATATATAT